>NC_071101.1:42310000-42610000 GCF_024256425.1 Clarias gariepinus | reverse complement strand
TGGAGACTTGACGGGCAGGGGCTGGCTGCTCTCCTCACTGCTGACCCTGGCCCTGGTCACAGCTTCAGTGCTGGCCTGAAGCTGGAGCTGGGCAGAGCCAGCGAGGAAGATAAATTTAGGCTGGAAAAACATCCCTAAAAGAAAAGTAATAAGCGGGCAAGCAAACAAGCAAGCAAGCAAGCAAACAAACAAGCAAGCAAGCAAACAAACAAACAAATAAACAAGCAAGCATGCATATTAATAAAGAAGCAGTGACTAGGACATATTTGTGTAAGTAAGTGTTTTTTTTTTTCCAGTAAACATTTAGAAATAAAAATAAAAGTGGAAGATTTAGTACATTACAATGTTATTACTGTTACAAAAGCTTATTATTGCTGCAGTGTGCCTGAGATCTCTTGTATCACTAGTGAATTTACACTGTAAAAAAGCCAACTTCTAAAAAGTTATCTAAATAAAGTTTAAAAAGTAGACTAAACTAAGATGTTTTTATTTGAAATGTTCAGAAATAATACTTTGTTCATTCAACAAATATGTTGTGTCAATGTTAAAAACTGTATAATACTAAAAATGTTTTTTTTGTTATTTGTTAGGTCAACAAATATATTTATGTTGTGAGAACTAAGGATTTTAACAAAATACTTTGAGTTGCTTTGTTTTCAGACCCTGTTTGTTTAGTTAACTCATAAAAGTGCTTGTGATAGGTTGCCTTATTATTTTAAGTTAACACAACTGTTTTTTTTTACAGTGTATAGGAATTCCTCACCTATCTGTCAGTGAGCCCAGTCGTGAATGAGGTGAGAAACCATCGTTCACACTATTTACATTTCAAAGAGTCAGTACTTAAGAGACATTGACTGAGTTATTTGTGCATTGAATAATTAAGTTGTAACAATTCTACTGGCAAAAAAAAAAAAAAATGATATTTTAGAACCCTGACCATTTAGGACACTTGATATGTGCAGCTTCATGGGAATATAAAAAAAAAGGTCAGACTAATGACAGAAAAGGCTTTGATGACAGCGAAAGACGACTTAATCATGTATGAATTAACTACAGTGCAGACAGGCTATTAAAACACAGATACAAAACGCTGCGTCAGTGAAGGACACACATAGTTGTGAGCGCACGACAAATATTGCGCAAACCACAACAAAGCGCGCACCTTTCTGCATGAGCCAAAGCGCATTTTGCATAAAACACGACGCGCGCACATTTTGGATAGAAAACAACAGTGAGTTAGGCAGGCTGGAGACGTCGCGGCGGCGCCGCCGTAGGAAAAACAACAACAGCATGATGATACACAAAGACCGACCGACATTAACTTTATTGAATATTACATGGAATTTTATCTGGTGTATTGTATGACAACCTGCACTCGTTAGGTTATTCGAGGAACAATAAAAAATAAAGAAATAAAGCTGAGGAGATGTTAGCGCGCAATAAAATACATGACAGCGTTAGGAAAAAGGAATCTTAAAAAGCCCATGCTGTTAGAGGCAGGCACATGTTGCTTTAATATAACACAAATTCACGTGGTTTGTGTTTGATTTCTTTTAAAAGGTAAAAAGTTATAATAAAAAAGTCGCACTCACCACTGCTCATCTCGCCGTTAGGAGTCAGACTGGCGAGTTTGCTCCTCCTGGCTAGGTGCGAACCAATCGGGGGGACGGGACAGAACCTAGACAGCCAATTGAAACAGAGCGCAAAACCCAGACGGACAAATCCGCGTTTAGAGTTGCAGGAGACGGGACCTGTAAAACTCAGACAACTCAGACTGTGTGAGACGAGAACTTGGAACCCCTATAGGTGCAAGGATGACACGCAAAATCGTGAAGCGTTACCATATTTTTTATCACTTATAGAAATAACCCTAATTAAATCTACTAAACCCCTAAAAACACTTCCAAACCCTAAGAAAAATGCATTTTAACCAGTTAGAAAAAACTATAATCCAAGCCACTCTGACTTCAATTTACTGTGTTGAAAGAAGACCATAGGGACCCGACATTACATTTTATGCCATACAACAAGCCATTGCTGAGATATTGCCTCAAATTGTGGAATTTCAAATTCGTTTTAGGAAATTTGGAGAAAGAAGAATCAGGATTTGATGTCGATTGGTTTAAAAGGTATGAGCAATTTTACTCATTTGTGAATTATAGCACCGCCTAGAGGTACATTTAGACATAACCTCTTGGAGTGGATTTGTGAATTTTAGCATCCCCTAGAGGTACATTTAGACATAACCTCTTGGAGTGGATTTGTGAATTTTAGCATCCCCTAGAGGTACATTTAGACATAACCTCTTGGAGTGCATTAGGTTATGTACCCACACCCATGTACAAAGTTTGTACAAACATTGTTGCCAAAGATTTGCCCCAGTTACTGATTGTTGACTTTAATATCAATTTTTTGTCATCAACAAGCATTTCTTTATGTTACTAATCAGAGAAACTTACTGTGTGATTTAAATTATTTCCACAACATTAAATATTATTAAACATTGCAGTTGATGATGAGCCTCCGTGACAGGCTAACAATATAACTTCAAAGGTGACGCTGCCTACTGCCTTCCATTAGAAACACATGCCAAAAGTAAAGGATTCCCAACGGCCAAACCCCAGCCACTGGAGGCAGTGCCAGAAGCAAACTCAGATAAAATAGGAGAGTTGCATCCGAAAGGGCATCCGGCATAAAACCTGTGCCAAAGTTGTGTGCAGATTGGATGGTCTGCTGTGGCGACCCCTCGATAGAAAGGGAAAAATGACAGTTCTGTTACCCTTTTGTAAATCACAAACATATAACAGTGATGCAGAAAAGCATTGTTAGCTTTACCAAATTTGTTATAGGCTATCAACTAATGAGTAATAATTACTGAAGGGTTATGTACACATGCAGAGCCACGGGGTGGGGGAAGGGTGTGACCATGAGAACAAAGGACAGAGTACTTGATCACACAGTGGACAAATTAGAACGCCAGCACGTGCCTGATTCTCCTTACTCCCAGCATGCACCTCTGCAGTCTGAGACATTAAATAAAAAAATGTAACATTTTATAGTGTTTAATGGTTTACTGGGGCAATAAGCATGCCTGTAAAGATTGTGTAACATGGTTGTATTCAGATCGGTGCTGCAAATCTACGGGGAAAACCTATGTGGGTCTATTCTACTCGCCATGAACAGTACATGTGGAAAGGGCCCTCCACACTTATAGGGGCCCGTGACAAGCCGAGTTCGTGGGTGCTACGGCCCCGCATATACTAAAATTGGAACGATACAGAGAAGATTAGCATGGCCCCTGCGCAAGGATGACACGCAAAATCGTGAAGCGTTACCATATTTTTCATCACTTATAGAAATAACCCTAATTAAATCTATTCTAAATCTAATCAATTCCCCAACATCCCAGAGTCTTTCAGCATAAATCCAAATAAAAACCACATGCGACTTCTCAGAAAGGAAATGGCTATTGAAATAACTGAAGCATCAGGAAAGTATATTTCATAGTATATACTGTAGGACTTGCTCTGCCAGTACTGTCCCTATATTAAACAACAGCAAGTATCAGATCACAAAAGCAATGTACACTGATAATAAATATCATCTTAACAATTTAGACTCAAAGGAAAACTTCTGTGCACTATGTGAACTGAAGGACCTTCTGCACTCTTCGAATTTAGACAGTCGGGTGATCAACTGGGTAAAGAAGAATTCTTTAATGTTTTACAGAAAACGGTTTAAAGTTAAAATTAAGTACACAATAGGTATAATAAACACTGTTTTGCTTCATAGGCACTGTCACTGATTTGTCCAGAAGATTATCATAGAAGAGATTATTTTAGATTGTATTTAAATTTGCAATTTAATTATAGTGGTATTTTATAAACCCCACAATTCTTAAGTGCTATAAATTTTTTGCAGGTACCTGTCTATCCAAGCTAATGTCAAACATCATCTGCTTTGTGCATTTCTTTTCATTGAATCTTGCTAGGAGTTAAAATGGTATATTCTTTGCTCACAATTTCATGTTAAAACTTACATGCAGATTTGGTGCGATAAATGCAAAAGTTTTCATTGCTCACTCAACACATGCCTATCCCTTGCTTGCACTTGCTCATAAACTACTGTTTGACTTAATGACTGATTCAAATTAATCATACTGCTAACATCTTGTGAGATCTCCTAATTAATTATAATATTATTAATAAAAAAGGGGGTTTCAATAATTCCTAACCATCATCTCTTTCTCAATCTCTCGGCAGGTTGAGCTCCACTGTGACTGATGACAAAATTATTTGTTAGTGGAGAGAAAGAAGAGCCAGGTCTTAAAAAATTCAGCTGCAAAGTACCACAAATCATGCTTATTTTGCAGAGGTTATTACTTTAGTAGTCCTTATTTTAAGTGTCAGTCAAGGGTTTAATTTCGTTTATGTTGTTTGTTGAGTGTAAATAGTTAGCACTGTATCTCGCATTTTAATAATTTATTTTATTTTTTATATAATTGTATAAAAAATAACTTAATTACAATAAAAGCATGTTTGGATCTGTCATGAGCATAAACCTTAAAAAACAAAGTCTGGTTTAATACCTTTAAAAATGTATGAATTCACAAGAGAAGTTGTGGGTAAAAGTGCAATGGACTTGCTGTTTAATTGATTATTGTGGCAGTAATTGATTAAAATGACAATAAATTAATATAACTATAAATAGAAGGATTTAACTGGCAAAAAAGCTCTTGTGACATGTAGCTGGGATAGACAGAGACATATTACACAGGGAATTGTGGGTAGAGGTTTAGAGGATTTGTTGTTTAATTTATTATTGTGCCAATAATTGATTAAAATGACAATAAATGAATATAACTGTAAAGGGGGGGGGGGTTAACTGAGGAAACAGCACTTGTGACATGCAGCTGGGATAAAGTGAGGCATATCACAAGGGAACTTATGGGAAACAGTCAAACAGATTTGCTGTTTAATTGATTATTGGTTTAATAATTGATTAAAATGATATATATATATATATATATATATAAAACTAGGGATGCACCGAAATTTCGGCCGCCGAAAATTTTCGTCCGAAATAGCATTATCGGTTTCGGCCGAAACGTAAGAAAGCGCCGAAAATAAAAGCCGAAATTGTCGCCACGCCTCTCCCATCCTCCCGTCTCGTTCGCGCTGTCATTACGCATCAAACACGGAGTATGTCGGCGGTTTGGAAGTACTTCAAAGTTTCAGATGAGGACAGCAAAGTTGCAATATGCAACATAGAAAATATTTTAAACGTTTTTTAATGAAGCCATTTTCGGTTTCGGTATCGGTTTTCGGCCAAGTGCATCCAAAAATTTCGGTTTCGTTTTCGGCCCAGAATTTTCATTTCGGTGCATCCCTATATAAAACTGTAAATACAGGGATTTAACTGAGGAAAAAGCTCTTGTTACATGCAGCTGGGATAGAGTGAGGCATATAACAAGAGGAATTATGGAGAAAGGTGGAATGGATTTCTTCTTTTATTGACTATTGCAAAAGAAATGTATTGTGCATACACTTCAGCTGTAGTAAAGCTGTGTAAGTGACGCCTGCCAATATCCCTTAATGATTGACTGTACTTGCAGTTTTCTACGTTTTCACAGAGTGCATGTAATTTTTACACGGTCCCTAAACCGCACACAGCGCAGCTCCACTTTTAACGGGGTTATGCGCCTCCCAGAATAAATATTTTTGTTTATCTCGACTTCAAACATATCGAAATGTGACAGTTCCTACTTGAAATACATACAAGGCAAATAGGTGAATATATCACAAGACCCAATATTCGTTCCCAACCTTCCTGTTGCATGTAGAGAGGCGGCAAAGGCTGAATATCAAACGAAGTTCAAACAGCAAACGGACTTTACCGCATTTTTGAAGTATACAAGTTATGAATAAGGTTTATACACTACATTCACCCACTATGCCATCTACATAGTGAATGTGAAGCTACGACATCACAGAAAATTATATATATATACATATATATAAATATATATGTATATAAATATATGTGCACTTCTGCTTTGCTGAGATAATCCATCCCACCTCACAGGTGTGCCACATCAAGATGCTGATCTGACATCATGAGTAGTGCACAGGTGTACCTTATACTGCCCACAATAAAAGGCCACCCTGGAATGTGCAGTTTTTTGCTTCATTGGGGGTCTGGGGACTCAGAACCGGTCAGTATCTGGTGTGACCACCATGTGCCTCATGCAGTGCAACACATCTTCTTTGCATAGAGTTTATCAGATTGTCAATTGTGGCCTGTGGAATGTTGGTCCACTCCTCTTCAATGGCTGTGCGAAGTTGTTGGATATTAGTGGGAACTGGTACACGCTGTCGTATACACCGGTCAAGCACATCCCAAACATGCTCAACGGGTGACATGTCCGGTAAGTATGCTGGCCATGCAAGAACTGGGACATTTTCAGCTTCCAAGAACTGTGTACAGATCCTTGCAACATGGGGCCGTGCATTATCTTGCAGAAACATGAGGTGATGTTCATGGATGTATGGCACAACAATGGGCCTCAGGATCTCATCACGGTATCTCTGTGCATTCAAAATGCCATCAATAAAATGTACCTGTGTTCTTCGTCCATAACAGATGCCTGCCCATACCATAACCCCACCACCACCATGGGCCACTCGATCCACAACATTGATATCAGCGAAGCGCTCACCCACACGACGCCACACACGCTGTCTGCCATCTGCCCTGAACAATGTAAACCGAGATTCATCCGTAAAGAGAACACCTCTCCAACGTGCCAGACGCCATCGAATGTGAGCATTTGCCCACTAAAGTCTGTTACGGCGACAAGCTGGAGTCAGGTCAAGACCCCGATGAGGACGACAAGCATGCAGTTGAGCTTCCCTGAGACGGTTTCTGACAGTTTGTGCAGAAATTGTTTGGTTATGCAAACCAATTGTTTCAGCAGCTGTCTGAGTGGCTGGTCTCAGACGATCTTGGAGGTGAACCTGCTGGATGTGGAGGTCCTGGGCTGGTGTGGTTACACGTGGTCTGCGGTTGTGAGGCCGGTTGGATGTGCCATATTCTCTAAAACGCCTTTGGAGACGGCTTATGGTGGAGAAATGAACATTCAATGCACAAGCAACAGATCTGGCTGACATTCCTGCTGTCAGCATGCCAATTGCACGCTCCCTCAAAGCTTGTGGCATCTGTGGCATTTTGCTGTGAGACAAAGCTGCACATTCCAGGGTGGCCTTTTATTGTGGGCAGTATAAGGTACACCTGTGCACTACTTATGAGGTCAGATCAGCATCTTGATGTGGCACACCTGTGAGGTGGGATGGATTATCTCAGCAAAGCAGAAGTGCTCACTATCACACATTTAGACTGATTTGTGAACAATGTTTGAGAGAAATGTTAATATTGTGTATCTGGATTGAATTTTAGATCTTTACGTCCATCTCATGAAAAATCGGAGCAGAAACAAAGGTGTTGTGTTTATATTTTTGTTGTATATATATATCGAATGCTGTTTAAATAACAGAGTTGCAGAGAAATAATCCACATTAACATTACGTCATTTGACAGAGGAGAGACATCGCGGCGCCATAGGAAAACACCACCATGCTGATAGACAAATACCCACATTAACTTTATTTAATGTTACATGAAATTGTATCTGGTGTATTGTATACATTCCTGCACTTGTTAGGTTAATTTATATAAATAAAAAACAAATAAAGTTGGTGTGCTGTTAGCACGGGCAGTGCGATACGCGACAAAATACACGACAGTGTATGAATTTTAAAAGGCTATGATGTTAGAAACAGGCACATTTTGCTTTAACTTTGCACAATTATCGTTGTATACTTTTAATGTCTTTTAAAAACTGCAAAGTTATAATAAAAATACGCACTTACCGGTGGTCACCTCGCTGTGCGAAGAAAGCCCGTCGAGCTCGCAGGGTTGCCAGGTCCAATAGATATCACCCCGAAGGAAACCTAAATCCAGTCCAAAGGGAATAAAAACTATTTTTTTCCCTTTTGTCCAATCACACTTAATAACTGGAGGATTTAATTCAGGACTTTTACCATTGCTTTAATACACTTTATAATCATTTTATTTGGGATGGTGTTATCCTTTATGCTTTTCTGTAGTACAGTATGTGCAGAGTGTAGTATGTGATTATGTGTAACATGTGTAACTGCTAATTACACATGCTACATATTAACAAATATATTAGCTTCAAAAAATAAGAGAACATGTACTTGTTTTATATTTGTTGTTCATATGTATTAAAGAAATACTGATTTGTACCTTTTCTTTTCTTTAAAGCTTCATTGTTCTGTCAACACGACATAAAATTAACCTACAATGGCTTAATTAAATTAATTAACATACATTAAACTGGAATTTTCATGTTATTTACGTACTAGTTGCTTACTTTGTTTCAGGTATTTTTTTCTTCTCTTTTCAGAACATTTTTTATCCTGCTTTCTCTACATCTTCCTTACAAAGGTGGAAAGAAGGAAGATCATTAAGCTTGGCTTACTTGAAGACAGAACATGGCTTGGCGACAAAAGTTTGTCACCAAGCGATGTTCTTGGAACATCCAACTGTTTCATATTATCTGGAAGTCTCTTCTTAATCTCCTTAGATAACTCCAGTATGTAGTCCCTGCACCTGTGTTCCATATCCAGTAATGCTTGATCATTTATTTCCTTAGATTCAAGCAAAACAAGACGGACCTGCACCCCAAAGTCTACAGCATCAATGTGCAAAAGGTTCTCATCAGAAAGGTTAAACTTTTTATAACACCTTGCCAGTTCTAAAATGTCTTTGGCAATGTCTATACGCTCAAGGAGGGACTGATAAAATATTAGAAGTTCCGTTAGGAGTTTTGCAGCATTGGGTTTGTTCAGTAGAAATATTTTATTAAGCCTGATTAACTCTGAAACAATTGGTTGGACCAATTTTAGGTAGATTAGGTTAATATCATCACTGTATATTTGGTACAGCAATTCTGCGGCATATCTTTTCTCAATATCTTTTGTCAACCTAAAATGCAACTTAAGCTCTTCATACTGTGAAAGGATACGGTTGACACATTTATAATAGCAAGCCATCTGGTGTCTAACAGTTGCAACATCTTGAGAGAGTTTCCACCTACATTTATGGTCTGGTAAGGTTCTGTATATTTTTGGAGACGATGGTGGTATTTGAAAACCAGCTGTACGTCTAAGAAACCATTTACTCTGCATTTCTGAAGAAGACACTGGCAGCTTTTGATGCACAGAGCTGAAGAGAATTTCACACACAGTTTACGTAAACAAAATAGCATCAGCCTAAACTGGAGCACATTTCACACGTCACACACCTCAACACACACACAACAGGGCCGAAGTCACTAACCCAAACACCTTTCCCCATCATGGTGAACACACCGACATTCCCGCAAAGCATGCTGGTCGTCAGCCGCCGCCCCGCCCACGCCACACTGCCCCCACCCGAGCTGTGACCGTCCCTGGTCACCATGAAGAACTTTGTTTCGGAAGCGTGGAGGCGGTCGGCGCTGGCGGTGGGAACACCGGCGTCCTTTGGCAGGTGAGGGATGAACGCAAACGTAGTCCTGAGGCGGTCCGGCCTCCACATAGTTCGATGTTTCCCCGGCGTGCGGCTGGCAAGGCGCAAGACGGTCCCGGTGGAGCAAAACTCGTGCCCGCCCTGCCAACCGCACCCGGTAGATGACATCGGAGAGCCGAGCTGGCTGTGAGTGTCCACGCCCATTTGCCCCATAGGTGCCCCCACCCAAAAGTCTTGCAGCGGTGCTCGCGAGCGCTGGGTGGGGCCCTTCTGCCTGGCGATGAGCGGTTCACAGTTCCACAACCCGTGGGAAACAGTGGAGCCGGTGTCCATGAGCGCCCGCAGTAAGACGCCGTCCGGCACACAGTCGATGTAAAGCCCCGCGGGGCTTCCCAACCGTCCACCCGGCGCTAGTTTAGCGGCTGCTGGTGTACGCTGTCCCTCAGGCCTGAGAACGTTGAAGCGGTAGTCCGGCTGTCCCTCAGGCCTGAGAACGTTGCAGTGGTAGTCCGGCTGTCCCTCAGGCCTGAGAACGTTGCAGTGGTAGTCCGGCTGTCCCTGGCCTCGGCGGCGTCGCGGAATCTCAGAAGCAGTATCGAGGCCTAGCTGCGACGGGTAGCCCTGTCCCCGGCTAGGTTCACCTACCAAGCGCCACTGAGCTGCGGGCGGTCCGCCAGGAAAGCGCTTCTTCAGCGCGAGTAGACGCTCCGCTACTCGGCAGTCCGCTTGGATTTTCAGAAGGTCCTCCGTTGTGCACTCGAACCCGTTATTCTCCATCCCACTTCTGACACCAATGTAGCATTTTTACGCAGGGAAGAATGCTGGAGAGACGAGCGAGCTTATTTGCTACCCAATGCAATGGCTGGGAGTACTTTATTTAGCACACAGCAGGGATGGCATAAGCAGCACCTTCACTCAGGAGCCTACATCCAATGCAGCATCAGCCTGAACTGGAGCCCATTTCACACGTCACACACCTCAACACACACACAACAGGGCCGAAGTCACTAACCCAAACACCTTTCCCCATCATGGTGAACACACCGACATTCCCGCAAAGCATGCTGGTCGTCAGCCGCCGCCCCGCCCACGCCACAGTATGGACAGATTGTTGTCATCTTGGAACTCGAACAAAAAATTTGCTATAGTCAATGAATCACCAGCTGCTATCTGTATCATTCCTGCAAGGGTGCTAATGTTTGTGAGAGCTTTTTGCTGTAATATCTGATGAGGATGCATAGTTGTTTTCTGGTTGTGACATCAGTGCTTGCATCAACAATGAAAAAGTATGGTCCACTTCCAATATCTTCCAAAAGGTCTTCATGCACTACTGAGCCTATCGCTGAATTAATTTGTGCTTTGTACTTGGTTCAATGTAAACTTGATACTTTTCTTGGAATTTTCTTCCAAGATGCTTGAGTGGCAAGCAACATGAAAAGCCAGCAGCAGCTTTGCTTCTCTTACTGCAACATTTGTTCTTAGAGAGGGAACTGTCTGTGTCAAATAATGTTCTAGCATTAGAAAAAGGACTTGCATTGTTTCTGTGCTTTTCAGTAGCACCATGTGCTGTCAGATCACTCTGGTGAGCTCTAATGTCACTTTTGCAATATTTGCAGAAAGCTTTTTTTTTTTAAATAATATTTTGGAACACTATTAATCCATTTAATTAAATCTTTTTCTGTCTCCCATTTATTGCAATATTTTTTCACTCCATACATGTCATCACATACGCAGCCTCTACCATCAACTCAACATTCCCGGTTTAACTTACGTGCATTAAATGCCAAACGCACACTTCCAATCAGCTTTCTTCCTGACCAAGTTTACTCCACATTAGGAAAATGGACGTCTTTATTTTATTTTTTATTATCTTTATTATTCACAACAGATAAACATTTAGACATACATTTTAACATAACCTCTTGGAGTGCATTAGGTTGATCCTGCATCCATGTACAAAGTTTGGTGTGTACTGTATATGGCACATTGTTGCCAAGATTTGCCCCAGTTACTGATTGGTGACTTTATTATAATTTTTTGTTGTTGTTATGAACAAGCAATTCTACAATATTAACGTGTAACTGACCATACAAGTCAGTTTAAAGTTTGTTTATTTAATTATTTTTCAAATAGTCTGCTGGAGACATGCTTGTCAGTCGAGACTTTTATTATGACAAGCGGACCGAGTGACTCTGCGAGGAAGAATTTTGCACCACATTTTGAGCGTGTTGTATGTTTCTAATGTTTTCTTTAATGTTTAAAGGTTAATTCAAGTTCCAAAGTTAAAGATAATCTTTCAGAATGAAAGTTCAAGTTCTCCATCAGTAATAAGCAGCCAATTTAGTACGTTTTTGCCAATATTTAACATGTGATTAATGTGGATTGCATTATTGTCTATCAAGATATTTATCCTGTTTTGTTCTTTATATTTGTATTTATTTTATACTCTTAAGTTTTTATGGCTTGTTAAGATTGTATGGTTACTTTGCTGGTGAACCTTTCAATAAATTGACATTTTTCAGAGAATCTTCATGCCTTGTAAATTACTGGGGGGAGCTACATAATGATTGCAAAGGTTTATACTGCCATAATCTATCTTTGTTCTTAAAATGGCGGTGTATACATATATACACCTTAGAGACTCACTGTGCAACTATCTCCACAATCATGAATATTATATAAGCCATGTGCTCAGACCGTACGTGGCCCCTCCCACTCCATGAATATTCTATTAGCCATGTGTTCGGCGAGAGTGAGGGAATCCGTTTTGAATGAAATAACTAAGCGGATAACGATAATGCTTCCCCTTCACGTGTCGCAGAAACATGAGGTTACGGGAGATGTAAGCAGATGCCCCTCGTACGTAAGACTTTTTAGAATGGCCGTTTTGTGAATGTTCAACTTAAGTAATACACTTATTATAGCACAAAAAGTCACTCAACTACTTTACTGCTAACAATGTCGAAAGGAGAGAGTCTGACAGGCATATTGAAGAGTGCAAACAGTTTTTTAATTAAAACATTATTAAAATATTATTGAAATTGTCTTCTTCTTATTATTATGATTATGATTATTGGTCAAGCACAGCAAACGAATACAATAAAATCTTCGAATTATAAAAAAAAAAATGAAATTAAAACTTGATTAAATAAATAAATGATTTTTTTTTTTTTTATATTGTGCATTTTTTAAAACTACTGTACATTTATCTATGGCTGTCCTGCAATGAGTTCTGAGAGGCAAGCCACTCCTCTGGGCTCTTCCCTCCAGCTGCTGTGGGGCAATAAGAAATTCTTGCCCCACTCGCTTTTCTAAGCTGCCTGTGGCCAGTCTCTTTTATTTTGCGCTGACCACAGTGGCTACAGCGCATGATGCAGAGGGCTTTCCTCCTCACAGGCTGTCCCCTACTTTCAGCCTCTGCCCGTAACTCCTCCATGCGCTTACGGTACCATTTTGTGGACTTCGGCACATAATCGTCAGCGCAAGCTGCAGGAGGAGCAGCAGCAGCAGCAGCATCACCTGCGATGTCACCAGCAGCGCCGACAGCAGAAGACGCGGCGGCTGCAGGAATCAAAGTGGCAACGGCAGTGGAGGTGGTGACCGCGTTCGATGGCCCGGCTTCCTCCTCTCCTCTCTCCAGGGGAGGCAGGTCCTCGAAGAGGAAGGGCTCCCTGCCACGAGGGGACTCTGTCTGCGCCGCTGTGAGCTGCCTGGCTAGCAGGAGTGTGTCTTGGGCCTCGAGAGGGGCCTGCATGGGGGCGATGCCAGCAGCCAAGACGCGGCTCTCCTGAGCGGCCGTGTACCTTTTGTGCCTGCAGCGGTAAGACGGAGCATTTGAGTGTCGGCATCGGACGACTAAAATGGACGTCTACCGTTCGTACGTGGAGTGTGAACGATCTGTTAACGAAGACAATACTCACCACTGAGAGAGGGTGGCCTGGTTCACGGCGAACAGCTGGATGGTCGTTCTGGCTGTGAGGGCTGGGTGGTTGGTGACCACGTTCCGCAACGTGTTGTAGTCCCTCAGAACCAGCGTCCATCGGCTGATCGTGCCGCCCATCATCCGTTTGCTGGCGGGATGGAGGACCGTCAAACGGATGAATACGGCCTCCACCAGGCGGCTGGCGTCCGGCCACTGTGCAGGCCCGCTGGCGGTTCCCGCGACGCAGCTACAAAAGGAGATTTCACAAATCAACATTCGTGCCATCATCATTAGCATTTAACCGACATGCGCTATGTTCTCTGTCTATCCGAACATATCATGTTCGAGTGAAGTGTCTACTTGACTTGTCAATAGAAAAAAAAAACCATATGAATAATAGATAAAACCGAACTAACACATGTGTGTCAAGGCATACCATTTTAAGCTCTCCAGTCCTGGTATCGGCGTGCTGCTGGGAGCGTAAACTTTGGCCTTCTCGAACCTCCCCGTGGGCAACTCCTGCCTGTACCGCGGCAGGTAAGCGATGGGCCGCTTGTCGACCTCGGGGAGGTTTTGCCACCTCTCTACGATCTGCTCCGCCTCGGCGTTGGTGACGTAGCCCTTCACGCACAGTTCCACCAGGCTGTGGGCAAGACACACCACATGCTGGTAGCCAGGGGTGCCATCCGCACCGACGCTGACCTGTCATGCGCAGAAACAAAAAGTCAAAAACTGGTTTGGAACTCGTTACGCGAACAGGCATGAACGCTTCCAACTGTGGTTATGGCGATCCCAGGGCCCTGGACGCGAGGAGGAGAGGGAGCGTCCGGAGTGTGGAAAAAGAAGACATCGCCAAAACCCTCGTCCACTTCGTCCTCCGGCGCTACTGAAGGCTCGGTGTCACCGTCTTCCTCCTCCTCCTCATCCTCCGCTGCGGCCCGGTCCTCTGTGCCATCGGCCTCGTCCGGGTCAGTAGGGAAGTCCTGCAGCACTTTGCCGGTCTGGGCGTACAGGTAGCTGACCCCAATCAGCTCCCCTTAAACAGATTGACACATGATGTTCGCTGTCATCAAAGCAACTCCTTGCCAAATAAAACTGCACTATCTGATCAACTCTAGTAGAATCAAAGCTTCGAATCAAAACTTTCCCCTTTACCTACCCGTATATTCCAGCGGCTTTGTGTAACTCTCAACCAGTGTTTTCCCAAAGAAATGCTGAGTCAGCTGGTTGAGGGTGTGCTGCTCCTGACCGCGGTAGCACCTCATGCCACTCGCTGCACCGCCAGCTGCCTGCCGTGCCCGGTCCTCGTTCCATCTGGTCAGCCCCTCCAGCAGGTACATTTGGAAATAGCACCCACTGATGGAGGTGCCTGTAAAAAAGAAAAAAAAGAATCACTATCACATAAGAGACACACCCAGTGGCCGTGCACACTTCTTACGCGGGATGAAATGGTTGAGGTGCAGGTGGAAAGACTCGAGCGATGTCAAGCCTCGGGCGCAGCGGTAGACGGGCAGCACGACGCCACCCTTGGTCAACAGGCCGGTCTGAGTGTACAGGTGGACGCCTGATGGATCCTGAACGGGGTGACGGGAGGGATGATGTTATGGTCATCGAGCTAATTGGGTGTTCAAGTCTAAGAATTTCTTTGCTACGAACTTAGAGTTAAAACGTGAGAAAGGTAGGAACCTGAATGCAGGTGATGTGCCGTCTCTGGGTCCGCCAGACCTCACGCATGCGGACGCTGTCCAGGACTGGGACGCCCAGCGTGTCTGTGGCACCCATGAATGCCGTGATTGTCTCGTCGAGGAGCCGCTCGGTCGCATCCGCCCCGCGCGTGCGTCGCCGACAGTGGCGTGCCATCTCCCTGAAGGGGATGGGCCGCCTGGAGTGCTCACCGTTCTTCGCTCTGTTGAGCCGGGCGAAGTCCTCCGGGTCCCACTCGAATATCGAGCGGGACAGTTGGCGAACGAACTCGGCATATAGGGAGTGGCTCTCCGTCGTCACGCCCGCCGCCAGTCTGCGGATGTAGTGCCAGGCGTCCAGCCTGACCGCCAGCTGGGGCCAATCGGGGAACAGGGCTGCTGCGGCACAGGTCCCCCCATCACTCCTACAGCAGTCACGGTCCACGTACAGGACAGACGGAGGGTCCTGCCCGGCATGCCTGTAGCGCTCCTGCAGCCCCACGGCCATGTCCTTCAGCCCGTAGCCCTCGGCTGCCGTCAGGACGCACATCAGCACCTGCCCCCTCTCGTTCCCCACACTGGTCATCCACTGGGCGGTCCCAGCGTCCGCTCCCGCCAGCTTCTTAGTTACCTGCAGAGGATGACGGATTTGTTAAATTTATGAAGTTTGGTAAAAAGAATGTTATAACGTGCTGTTGTGTAAAATCTTCTTACCTTCTTAGTGGAGTCCATCTTTAAGATGGAGCCAAAGATGGAGGTCACCTTGGCTCTCAGCTCGTCTATCCGGCAGAAGACCTCTCTGGCGTAGGTGGCCAGAAGCCACTTCTTGCCGGGGACTCGCTCCATATCTGGCATTGTCGAGACAGCATGCGATCGAGGCACACCTTTAAACATGCTGCAGGCCAAAAGGAGCCTTGTGCACCTGTTGTAGTAGTCCGTCGTGTGCTGCTCGAGCAGATATGAGTGGAGGCCACTGACGCTGTTGCCATTCATCTGCGCCAGCAACCTCTTGTCACACGAGAGCCTGCGGCACACGAACACAAAACATCATATCAAATCATATCCATGATTCACTCATTTTGCCTACACGCCATATCTTTGCCTCCCTTTTTTTTTTTACACATTCCTCATAATGTATACATTCTATACTTTTGCATATATATATTAAAATTTCCATAGTCATAAAAGAATTTCAGTGCACGGCATACTGTGTATTGTGTACGTACGTGACTAATAAAATTTGGATTTGAACCTTGGCACTCACTTACCTATATGTGAGCACTGCCGGGAACTGCAGACGATGGTCTGCCCGCAGTTGTCGGATAATGCAGTGAGACCAGGCAGCCACTTTTTTCCGACAGTACCTGTGAAAGACAGTAAGAAAATAATCATAATATTTGGAAAACATGAATAATATAATGAACAATAAAATGTTGTAGCTGGAAAACGACTTAGAAGAAAATCAGACAGAGGTTTGTTTGAGAAATCGCACATGCCAAAACAGAGCACGTCAAAGCCACATGGATGTAAAGGAGACTGTAACATTTTATTTGATTCATCATTACCTGCACTCCAGGTATTCTGTGCCCATGAAGTACCAGCCGTCTCTGTCCAGGACCTTGCGGACGGTCTTGTAAAGCCCACAGCCTGTCAGTCTGTGGGCGCAAACTGGACACTCGAGCTGGTACTTCCACATACGGTATGGGGCCCAGAGGACAAAGGGCCGCTGGAAGAAGGCATGGTGGTTTGACGGACATTGAGAATAATTTGACCGCGGACCAGGTGGGTGGTACCACACCTTAAGGTCCTGAGACAGGACCGCTCTTCCTGTTTGGTCACGGACAAAAATGGCCTTGCTGACCCACTCCTGCTGCTCAACAGGAAGGCTACGCTTCCATGCTTCGGGAAGGATGAGCTGTAAAGACTATTTGTCAATTAGTTGAATGCGCACACACACACACACACACATTCAAATGCACATTTTTACAACAAAAATACAAACCTCATCTTGTGGAGCAGCCAGCATGAGACAATCGGTAGGCAAATGTCTCTCAGCCATAGAAGCTGACATGTGTTGCTCAACACCAGCAGCGACTTCCATCATCTGCTGATCGTCCTTTTTCTCCTCCTCCTCCTCCTTCAAGGTATCTGAAAACATGATGAAGGTCAGTTAGATCAATGTTTACTGGACACTGATGGCAACTGGCTCAATAAAGGGCACATACCTATCAAGCCACAGATGTTACTTTTACTTGGCAGAGGAGTTGAAGAGAGTAATGCAGAGGACGCTGATGCTGAGGGAGCTGATGCTGAGGGCGCTGATGCTGAGGGCGCTGATGCTGAGGGCGCCGATACGGAGGCGCTGGCACGAGCTGCATCTACGGCCCCGGCACGACCGGGCGCTAGGATGCTGGCACGTTCTGCGGCTAGGATGCTGGCACGAGCTGAAGCTGAGGTGCTGGCACGAGCTGAAGCTGCTGAAGCATCAAAGGTGGCGAGAGAGCGCTGCTCCCTGTCCCTCCTCAACACGTACTGCTTAAGCAGTGCAACTCGGCTCCTGCCGCTCTTCACCACCAGGCTCCGTACCCAGCTCCTATAGCTGACAGGCAAGAACTTAAATAAATATCTCACTGACTTAGTGCATACAAGCAACAGAAAAGAAAAATGACATAAATGAGCATTACCTACTGATCTCGGGCTCCGTCGACTCATACAGCTGCCTGTAGGTCAGGGAGCTGTGTTCGCCGAACCCCACCAGACGGTCGCCCTCTGTGTCTGTGCCCGTCCTCTTCTTGGCTTCTATAGCCGCAGCCATAGGAGGGAAGAGGTGGGCATACTCCAGCAGAGCGTCCTTGTGTAGCATGAGGGGTGAGCTGTTGGTGTCTCCAGCCTCACGTTCTGCGGCGTGGCTAGACACCACCCCTGCCACGTACCCGACATCGTGGGTAAGGAGCCACTGGAAGGTGGTCCCCCGGTACTGACCGAACTGCACCTCCATCCGACTGAGAATGTGACGCCGGTCAGCAGGGTTCCCTGCCTCGGCAATGACTCGTGCCCTCGCGTCGGCCTCCACTGTCTGTGGAGACTTGACGGGCAGGGGCTGGCTGCTCTCCTCACTGCTGACCCTGGCCCTGGTCACAGCTTCAGTGCTGGCCTGAAGCTGGAGCTGGGCAGAGCCAGCGAGGAAGATAAATTTAGGCTGGAAAAACATCCCTAAAAGAAAAGTAATAAGCGGGCAAGCAAACAAGCAAGCAAGCAAGCAAACAAACAAGCAAACAAACAAGCAAGCAAGCAAGCAAGCAAGCAAACAAACAAACAAATAAACAAGCAAGCATGCATATTAATAAAGAAGCAGTGACTAGGACATATTTGTGTAAGTAAGTGTTTTTTTTTTCCAGTAAACATTTAGAAATAAAAATAAAAGTGGAAGATTTAGTACATTACAATGTTATTACTGTTACAAAAGCTTATTATTGCTGCAGTGTGCCTGAGATCTCTTGTATCACTAGTGAATTTACACTGTAAAAAAGCCAACTTCTAAAAAGTTATCTAAATAAAGTTTAAAAAGTAGACTAAACTAAGATGTTTTTATTTGAAATGTTCAGAAATAATACTTTGTTCATTCAACAAATATGTTGTGTCAATGTTAAAAACTGTAAAATACTAAAAATGTTTTGTTTTGTTATTTGTTAGGTCAACAAATATATTTATGTTGTGAGAACTAAGGATTTTAACAAAATACTTTGAGTTGCTTTGTTTTCAGACCCTGTTTGTTTAGTTAACTCATAAAAGTGCTTGTGATAGGTTGCCTTATTATTTTAAGTTAACACAACTGTTTTTTTTTACAGTGTATAGGAATTCCTCACCTATCTGTCAGTGAGCCCAGTCGTGAATGAGGTGAGAAACCATCGTTCACACTATTTACATTTCAAAGAGTCAATACTTAAGAGACATTGACTGAGTTATTTGTGCATTGAATAATTAAGTTGTAACAATTCTACTGGCAAAAAAAAAAAAAAAAATGATATTTTAGAACCCTGACCATTTAGGACACTTGATATGTGCAGCTTCATGGGAATATAAAAAAAAGGTCAGACTAATGACAGAAAAGGCTTTGATGACAGCGAAAGACGACTTAATCATGTATGAATTAACTACAGTGCAGACAGGCTATTAAAACACAGATACAAAACGCTGCGTCAGTGAAGGACACACATAGTTGTGAGCGCACGACAAATATTGCGCAAACCACAACAAAGCGCGCACCTTTCTGCATGAGCCAAAGCGCATTTTGCATAAAACACGGCGCGCGCACATTTTGGATAGAAAACAACAGTGAGTTAGGCAGGCTGGAGACGTCGCGGCGGCGCCGCCGTAGGAAAAACAACAACAGCATGATGATACACAAAGACCGACCGACATTAACTTTATTGAATATTACATGGAATTTTATCTGGTGTATTGTATGACAACCTGCACTCGTTAGGTTATTCGAGGAACAATAAAAAATAAAGAAATAAAGCTGAGGAGATGTTAGCGCGCAATAAAATACATGACAGCGTTAGGAAAAAGGAATCTTAAAAAGCCCATGCTGTTAGAGGCAGGCACATGTTGCTTTAATATAACACAAATTCACGTGGTTTGTGTTTGATTTCTTTTAAAAGGTAAAAAGTTATAATAAAAAAGTCGCACTCACCACTGCTCATCTCGTGGTGGAGTCAGACTGGCGAGTTTGCTCCTCCTGGCTAGGTGCGAACCAATCGGGGGGACGGGACAGAACCTAGACAGCCAATTGAAACAGAGCGCAAAACCCAGACGGACGAATCCGCGTTCAGAATTGCAGGAGACGGGACCTGTAAAACTCAGACAACTCGGACTGTGTGAGACGAGAACTTGGGACCCCTATAGGCGCAAGGATGACACGCAAAATCGTGAAGCGTTACCATATTTTTAATCACTTGTAGAAATAACCCTAATTAAATCTACTAAACCCCTAAAAACACTTCCAAACCCGAAGAAAAATGCAGTTTAACCAGTTAGAAACAACTAGAATCCAAGCCACTCTGACTTCAATTTACTGTGTTGAAAGAAGACCATAGGGACCCGACATTACATTTTATGCCAGTACAACAAGCCATTGCTGAGATATTGCCTCAAATTGTGGAATTTCAAATTCGTTTTAGGAAATTTGGAGAAAGAAGATTCAGGATTTGATGTGGATTGGTTTAAAAGGTATGAGCAATTTTACTCATTTGTGAATTATAGCACCCCCTAGAGGTACATTTAGACATAACCTCTTGGAGTGGATTTGTGAATTTTAGCATCCCCTAGAGGTACATTTAGACATAACCTCTTGGAGTGCATTAGGTTATGTACCCACACCCATGTACAAAGTTTGTACAAACATTGTTGCCAAAGTTTTTCCCCAGTTACTGATTGTTGACTTTAATATCTAGTTTTTGTCATCAACAAGCATTTCTTTATGTTACTAATCAGAGAGACTTACTGTGTGATTTAAATTATTTCCACAACATTAAATATTATTAAACATTGCAGTTGATGATGAGCCTCCGTGACAGGCTAACAATATAACTTCAAAGGTGACGCTGCCTACTGCCTTCCCTTACAAACACATGCCAAAAGTAAAGGATTCCCAACGGCCAAACCCCAGCCACTGGAGGCAGTGCCAGAAGCAAACTCAGATAATATAGAAGAGTTGCATCCGAAAGGGCATCCGGCATAAAACCTGTGCCAAAGTTGTGTGCAGATTGAATGGTCTGCTGTGGCGAACCCTCGATAGAAACGGAAAAATGACAGTTCTGTTACCCTTTTGTAAATCACAAAGATATAACAGTGATGCAGAAAAGCATTGTTAGCTTTACCAAATTTGTTTTAAGCTATCAACTAATGAGTAATAATTACTGAAGGGTTATGTACACATGCAGAGCCACGGGGTGGGGGAAGGGTGTGACCATGAGAACAAAGGACAGAGTACTTGATCACACAGTGGACAAATTAGAACGCCAGCATGTGCCTGATTCTCCTTACTCCCAGCATGCACCTCTGCAGTCTGAGACATTAAATAAAAAAAATAAACATTTTATAGTGTTTAATGGTTTACTGGGGCAATAAGCATGCCTGTAAAGATTGTGTAACATGGTTGTATTCAGATCGGTGCTGCAAATCTACGGGGAAAACCTATGTGGGTCTATTCTACTCGCCATGAACAGTACATGTGGAAAGGGCCCTCCACACTTATAGGGGCCCGTGACAAGCCGAGTTCGTGGGTGCTACGGCCCCGCATATACTAAAATTGGAACGATACAGAGAAGATTAGCATGGCCCCTGCGCAAGGATGACACGCAAAATCGTGAAGCGTTACCATATTTTTAATCACTTGTAGGAATAACCCTAATTAAAATTCGTTTTAAGAAAATTTGGAGAAAGAAGAATCAGGATTTGATGTCGATTGGTTTAAAAGGTATGAGCAATTTTACTCATTTGTGAATTATAGCACCCCCTAGAGGTACATTTAGACATAACCTCTTGGAGTGCATTAGGTTATGTACCCACACCCATGTACAAAGTTTGTACAAACATTGTTGCCAAAGATTTGCCCCAGTTACTGACTGTTGACTTTAATATCTATTTTTTGTCATCAACAAGCATTTCTTTATGTTACTAATCAAAGAAACTTACTGTGTGATTTAAATTATTTCCACAACATTAAATATTATTAAACATTGCAGTTGATGATGAGCCTCCGTGACAGGCTAACAATATAACTTCAAAGGTGACGCTGCCTACTGCCTTCCCTTACAAACACATGCCAAAAGTAAAGGATTCCCAACGGCCAAACCCCAGCCACTGGAGGCAGTGCCAGAAGCAAACTCAGATAAAATATAAGAGTTGCATCCGAAAGGGCATCCGGCATAAAACCTGTGCCAAAGTTGTGTGCAGATTGGATGGTCTGCTGTGGCGACCCCTTGATAGAAACGGAAAAATGACAGTTCTGTTACCCTTTGGTAAATCACAAAGATGTAACAGTGATGCAGAAAAGCATTGTTAGCTTTACCAAATTTGTTATAGGCTATCAACTAATGAGTAATAATTACTGAAGGGTTATGTACACATGCAGAGCCATGGGGTGGGGGAAGGGTGTGACCATGAGAACAAAGGACAGAGTACTTGATCACACAGTGGACAAATTAGAACGCCAGCACGTGCCTGATTCTCCATACTCCCAGCATGCACCTCTGCAGTCTGAGACATTAAATAAAAAAAGTTAAACATTTTATAGTGTTTAATGGTTTACTGGGGCAATAAGCATGCCTGTAAAGATTGTGTAACATGGTTGTATTCAGATCGGTGCTGCAAATCTACGGGGAAAACCTATGTGGGTCTATTCTACTCGCCATGAACAGTACATGTGGAAAGGGCCCTCCACACTTATAGGGGCCAGTGACAAGCCGAGTTCATGGGTGCTACGGCCCCGCATATACTAAAATTGGAACGATACAGAGAAGATTAGCATGGCCCCTGCGCAAGGATGACACGCAAAATCGTGAAGCGTTACCATATTTTTAATCACTTGTAGGAATAACCCTAATTAAAATTCGTTTTAAGAAAATTTGGAGAAAGAAGAATCAGGATTTGATGTCGATTGGTTTAAAAGGTATGAGCAATTTTACTCATTTGTGAATTATAGCACCCCCTAGAGGTACATTTAGACATAACCTCTTGGAGTGGATTTGTGAATTTTAGCATCCCCTAGAGGTACATTTAGACATAACCTCTTGGAGTGCATTAGGTTATGTACCCACACCCATGTACAAAGTTTGTACAAACATTGTTGCCAAAGATTTGCCCCAGTTACTGATTGTTGACTTTAATATCTATTTTTTGTCATCAACAAGCATTTCTTTATGTTACTAATCAAAGAAACTTACTGTGTGATTTAAATTATTTCCACAACATTAAATATTATTAAACATTGCAGTTGATGATGAGCCTCCGTGACAGGCTAACAATATAACTTCAAAGGTGACGCTGCCTACTGCCTTCCCTTACAAACACATGCCAAAAGTAAAGGATTCCCAACGGCCAAACCCCAGCCACTGGAGGCAGTGCCAGAAGCAAACTCAGATAAAATATAAGAGTTGCATCCGAAAGGGCATCCGGCATAAAACCTGTGCCAAAGTTGTGTGCAGATTGGATGGTCTGCTGTGGCGACCCCTTGATAGAAACGGAAAAATGACAGTTCTGTTACCCTTTGGTAAATCACAAAGATGTAACAGTGATGCAGAAAAGCATTGTTAGCTTTACCAAATTTGTTATAGGCTATCAACTAATGAGTAATAATTACTAAAGGGTTATGTACACATGCAGAGCCATGGGGTGGGGGAAGGGTGTGACCATGAGAACAAAGGACAGAGTACTTGATCACACAGTGGACAAATTAAAACGCCAGCACGTGCCTGATTCTCCATACTCCCAGCATGCACCTCTGCAGTCTGAGACATTAAATAAAAAAAGTTAAACATTTTATAGTGTTTAATGGTTTACTGGGGCAATGAGCATGCCTGTAAAGATTGTGTAACATGGTTGTATTCAGATCGGTGCTGCAAATCTACGGGGAAAACCTATGTGGGTCTATTCTACTCGCCATGAACAGTACATGTGGAAAGGGCCCTCCACACTTATAGGGGCCCGTGACAAGCCGAGTTCGTGGGTGCTACGGCCCCGCATATACTAAAATTGGAACGATACAGAGAAGATTAGCATGGCCCCTGCGCAAGGATGACACGCAAAATCGTGAAGCGTTACCATATTTTTAATCACTTGTAGGAATAACCCTAATTAAAATTCGTTTTAAGAAAATTTGGAGAAGGAAGAATCAGGATTTGATGTCGATTGGTTTAAAAGGTATGAGCAATTTTACTCATTTGTGAATTATAGCACCCCCTAGAGGTACATTTAGACATAACCTTTTGGAGTGGATTTGTGAATTTTAGCATCCCCTAGAGGTACATTTAGACATAACCTCTTGGAGTGCATTAGGTTATGTACCCACACCCATGTAAAAAGTTTGTACAAACATTGTTGCCAAAGATTTGCCCCAGTTACTGATTGTTGACTTTAATATCTATTTTTTGTCATCAACAAGCATTTCTTTATGTTACTAATCAAAGAAACTTACTGTGTGATTTAAATTATTTCCACAACATTAAATATTATTAAACATTGCAGTTGATGATGAGCCTCCGTGACAGGCTAACAATATAACTTCAAAGGTGACGCTGCCTACTGCCTTCCCTTACAAACACATGCCAAAAGTAAAGGATTCCCAACGGCCAAACCCCAGCCACTGGAGGCAGTGCCAGAAGCAAACTCAGATAAAATATAAGAGTTGCATCCGAAAGGGCATCCGGCATAAAACCTGTGCCAAAGTTGTGTGCAGATTGGATGGTCTGCTGTGGCGACCCCTTGATAGAAACAGAAAAATGACAGTTCTGTTACCCTTTGGTAAATCACAAAGATGTAACAGTGATGCAGAAAAGCATTGTTAGCTTTACCAAATTTGTTATAGGCTATCAACTAATGAGTAATAATTACTAAAGGGTTATGTACACATGCAGAGCCATGGGGTGGGGGAAGGGTGTGACCATGAGAACAAAGGACAGAGTACTTGATCACACAGTGGACAAATTAAAACGCCAGCACGTGCCTGATTCTCCATACTCCCAGCATGCACCTCTGCAGTCTGAGACATTAAATAAAAAAAGTTAAACATTTTATAGTGTTTAATGGTTTACTGGGGCAATAAGCATGCCTGTAAAGATTGTGTAACATGGTTGTATTCAGATCGGTGCTGCAAATCTACGGGGAAAACCTATGTGGGTCTATTCTACTCGCCATGAACAGTACATGTGGAAAGGGCCCTCCACACTTATAGGGGCCCGTGACAAGCCGAGTTCGTGGGTGCTACGGCCCCGCATATACTAAAATTGGAACGATACAGAGAAGATTAGCATGGCCCCTGCGCAAGGATGACACGCAAAATCGTGAAGCGTTACCATATTTTTAATCACTTGTAGAAATAACCCTAATTAAATCTCCTAAACCCCTAAAAACACTTCCAAACCCTAAGAAAAATGCATTTTAACCAGTTAGAAACAACTAGAATCCAAGCCACTCTGACTTCAATTTACTGTGTTGAAAGAAGACCATAGGGACCCGACATTACATTTTATGCCAGTACAACAAGCCATTGCTGAGATATTGCCTCAAATTGTGGAATTTCAAATTCGTTTTAGGAAATTTGGAGAAAGAAGAATCAGGATTTGATGTCGATTGGTTTAAAAGGTATGAGCAATTTTACTCATTTGTGAATTATAGCACCCCCTAGAGGTACATTTAGACATAGCCTCTTGGAGTGGATTTGTGAATTTTAGCATCCCCTAGAGGTACATTTAGACATAACCTCTTGGAGTGGATTTGTGAATTTTAGCATCCCCTAGAGGTACATTTAGACATAACCTCTTGGAGTGCATTAGGTTATGTACCCACACCCATGTACAAAGTTTGTACAAACATTGTTGCCAAAGATTTGCCCCAGTTACTGATTGTTGACTTTAATATCTATTTTTTGTCATCAACAAGCATTTCTTTATGTTACTAATCAGAGAAACTTACTGTGTGATTTAAATTATTTCCACAACATTAAATATTATTAAACATTGCAGTTGATGATGAGCCTCCGTGACAGGCTAACAATATAACTTCAAAGGTGACGCTGCCTACTGCCTTCCCTTACAAACACATGCCAAAAGTAAAGGATTCCCAACGGCCAAACCCCAGCCACTGGAGGCAGTGCCAGGAGCAAACTCAGATAAAATAGGAGAGTTGCATCCGAAAGGGCATCCGGCATAAAACCTGTGCCAAAGTTGTGTGCAGATTGGATGGTCTGCTGTGGCGACCCCTCGATAGAAACGGAAAAATGACAGTTCTGTTACCCTTTTGTAAATCACAAAGATATAACAGTGATGCAGAAAAGCATTGTTAGCTTTACCAAATTTGTTATAGGCTATCAACTAATGAGTAATAATTACTGAAGGGTTATTTACACATGCAGAGCCACGGGGTGGGGGAAGGGTGTGACCATGAGAACAAAGGACAGAGTACTTGATCACACAGTGGACAAATTAGAACGCCAGCACGTGCCTGATTCTCCATACTCCCAGCATGCACCTCTGCAGTCTGAGACATTAAATAAAAAAAGTTAAACATTTTATAGTGTTTAATGGTTTACTGGGGCAATAAGCATGCCTGTAAAGATTGTGTAACATGGTTGTATTCAGATCGGTGCTGCAAATCTACGGGGAAAACCTATGTGGGTCTATTCTACTCGCCATGAACAGTACATGTGGAAAGGGCCCTCCACACTTATAGGGGCCCGTGACAAGCCGAGTTCGTGGGTGCTACGGCCCCGCATATACTAAAATTGGAACGATACAGAGAAGATTAGCATGGCCCCTGCGCAAGGATGACACGCAAAATCGTGAAGCGTTACCATATTTTTAATCACTTGTAGGAATAACCCTAATTAAAATTCGTTTTAAGAAAATTTGGAGAAAGAAGAATCAGGATTTGATGTCGATTGGTTTAAAAGGTATGAGCAATTTTACTCATTTGTGAATTATAGCACCCCTAGAGGTACATTTAGACATAACCTCTTGGAGTGGATTTGTGAATTTTAGCATCCCCTAGAGGTACATTTAGACATAACCTCTTGGAGTGCATTAGGTTATGTACCCACACCCATGTACAAAGTTTGTACAAACATTGTTGCCAAAGATTTGCCCCAGTTACTGATTGTTGACTTTAATATCTATTTTTTGTCATCAACAAGCATTTCTTTATGTTACTAATCAAAGAAACTTACTGTGTGATTTAAATTATTTCCACAACATTAAATATTATTAAACATTGCAGTTGATGATGAGCCTCCGTGACAGGCTAACAATATAACTTCAAAGGTGACGCTGCCTACTGCCTTCCCTTACAAACACATGCCAAAAGTAAAGGATTCCCAACGGCCAAACCCCAGCCACTGGAGGCAGTGCCAGAAGCAAACTCAGATAAAATATAAGAGTTGCATCCGAAAGGGCATCCGGCATAAAACCTGTGCCAAAATTGTGTGCAGATTGGATGGTCTGCTGTGGCGACCCCTTGATAGAAACGGAAAAATGACAGTTCTGTTACCCTTTGGTAAATCACAAAGATGTAACAGTGATGCAGAAAAGCATTGTTAGCTTTACCAAATTTGTTATAGGCTATCAACTAATGAGTAATAATTACTGAAGGGTTATGTACACATGCAGAGCCATGGGGTGGGGGAAGGGTGTGACCATGAGAACAAAGGACAGAGTACTTGATCACACAGTGGACAAATTAGAACGCCAGCACGTGCCTGATTCTCCATACTCCCAGCATGCACCTCTGCAGTCTGAGACATTAAATAAAAAAAGTTAAACATTTTATAGTGTTTAATGGTTTACTGGGGCAATAAGCATGCCTGTAAAGATTGTGTAACATGGTTGTATTCAGATCGGTGCTGCAAATCTACGGGGAAAACCTATGTGGGTCTATTCTACTCGCCATGAACAGTACATGTGGAAAGGGCCCTCCACACTTATAGGGGCCCGTGACAAGCCGAGTTCGTGGGTGCTACGGCCCCGCATATACTAAAATTGGAACGATACAGAGAAGATTAGCATGGCCCCTGCGCAAGGATGACACGCAAAATCGTGAAGCGTTACCATATTTTTAATCACTTGTAGAAATAACCCTAATTAAATCTCCTAAACCCCTAAAAACACTTCCAAACCCTAAGAAAAATGCATTTTAACCAGTTAGAAACAACTAGAATCCAAGCCACTCTGACTTCAATTTACTGTGTTGAAAGAAGACCATAGGGACCCGACATTACATTTTATGCCAGTACAACAAGCCATTGCTGAGATATTGCCTCAAATTGTGGAATTTCAAATTCGTTTTAGGAAATTTGGAGAAAGAAGAATCAGGATTTGATGTCGATTGGTTTAAAAGGTATGAGCAATTTTACTCATTTGTGAATTATAGCACCCCCTAGAGGTACATTTAGACATAGCCTCTTGGAGTGGATTTGTGAATTTTAGCATCCCCTAGAGGTACATTTAGACATAACCTCTTGGAGTGCATTAGGTTATGTACCCACACCCATGTACAAAGTTTGTACAAACATTGTTGCCAAAGATTTGCCCCAGTTACTGATTGTTGACTTTAATATCTATTTTTTGTCATCAACAAGCATTTCTTTATGTTACTAATCAGAGAAACTTACTGTGTGATTTAAATTATTTCCACAACATTAAATATTATTCAACATTGCAGTTGATGATGAGCCTCCGTGACAGGCTAACAATATAACTTCAAAGGTGACGCTGCCTACTGCCTTCCCTTACAAACACATGCCAAAAGTAAAGGATTCCCAACGGCCAAACCCCAGCCACTGGAGGCAGTGCGAGAAGCAAACTCAGATAAAATAGGAGAGTTGCATCCGAAAGGGCATCCGGCATAAAACCTGTGCCAAAGTTGTGTGCAGATTGGATGGTCTGCTGTGGCGACCCCTCGATAGAAACGGAAAAATGACAGTTCTGTTACCCTTTGGAAATCACAAAGATATAACAGTGATGCAGAAAAGCATTGTTAGCTTTACCAAATTTGTTATAGGCTATCAACTAATGAGTAATAATTACTGAAGGGTTATGTACACATGCAGAGCCACGGGGTGGGGGAAGGGTGTGACCATGAGAACAAAGGACAGAGTACTTGATCACACAGTGGACAAATTAGAACGCCAGCACGTGCCTGATTCTCCATACTCCCAGCATGCACCTCTGCAGTCTGAGACATTAAATAAAAAAAGTTAAACATTTTATAGTGTTTAATGGTTTACTGGGGCAATAAGCATGCCTGTAAAGATTGTGTAACATGGTTGTATTCAGATCGGTGCTGCAAATCTACGGGGAAAACCTATGTGGGTCTATTCTACTCGCCATGAACAGTACATGTGGAAAGGGCCCTCCACACTTATAGGGGCCCGTGACAAGCCGAGTTCGTGGGTGCTACGGCCCCGCATATACTAAAATTGGAACGATACAGAGAAGATTAGCATGGCCCCTGCGCAAGGATGACACGCAAAATCGTGAAGCGTTACCATATTTTTAATCACTTGTAGAAATAACCCTAATTAAATCTCCTAAACCCCTAAAAACACTTCCAAACCCTAAGAAAAATGCATTTTAACCAGTTAGAAACAACTAGAATCCAAGCCACTCTGACTTCAATTTACTGTGTTGAAAGAAGACCATAGGGACCCGACATTACATTTTATGCCAGTACAACAAGCCATTGCTGAGATATTGCCTCAAATTGTGGAATTTCAAATTCGTTTTAGGAAATTTGGAGAAAGAAGAATCAGGATTTGATGTCGATTGGTTTAAAAGGTATGAGCAATTTTACTCATTTGGGAATTATAGCACCCCCTAGAGGTACATTTAGACATAGCCTCTTGGAGTGGATTTGTGAATTTTAGCATCCCCTAGAGGTACATTTAGACATAACCTCTTGGAGTGCATTAGGTTATGTACCCACACCCATGTACAAAGTTTGTACAAACATTGTTGCCAAAGATTTGCCCCAGTTACTGATTGTTGACTTTAATATCTATTTTTTGTCATCAACAAGCATTTCTTTATGTTACTAATCAGAGAAACTTACTGTGTGATTTAAATTATTTCCACAACATTAAATATTATTAAACATTGCAGTTGATGATGAGCCTCCGTGGCAGGCTAACAATATAACTTCAAAGGTGACGCTGCCTACTGCCTTCCCTTACAAACACATGCCAAAAGTAAAGGATTCCCAACGGCCAAACCCCAGCCACTGGAGGCAGTGCCAGAAGCAAACTCAGATAAAATATAAGAGTTGCATCCGAAAGGGCATCCGGCATAAAACCTGTGCCAAAGTTGTGTGCAGATTGGATGGTCTGCTGTGGCGACCCCTTGATAGAAACAGAAAAATGACAGTTCTGTTACCCTTTGGTAAATCACAAAGATGTAACAGTGATGCAGAAAAGCATTGTTAGCTTTACCAAATTTGTTATAGGCTATCAACTAATGAGTAATAATTACTAAAGGGTTATGTACACATGCAGAGCCATGGGGTGGGGGAAGGGTGTGACCATGAGAACAAAGGACAGAGTACTTGATCACACAGTGGACAAATTAAAACGCCAGCACGTGCCTGATTCTCCATACTCCCAGCATGCACCTCTGCAGTCTGAGACATTAAATAAAAAAAGTTAAACATTTTATAGTGTTTAATGGTTTACTGGGGCAATAAGCATGCCTGTAAAGATTGTGTAACATGGTTGTATTCAGATCGGTGCTGCAAATCTACGGGGAAAACCTATGTGGGTCTATTCTACTCGCCATGAACAGTACATGTGGAAAGGGCCCTCCACACTTATAGGGGCCCGTGACAAGCCGAGTTCGTGGGTGCTACGGCCCCGCATATACTAAAATTGGAACGATACAGAGAAGATTAGCATGGCCCCTGCGCAAGGATGACACGCAAAATCGTGAAGCGTTACCATATTTTTAATCACTTGTAGAAATAACCCTAATTAAATCTCCTAAACCCCTAAAAACACTTCCAAACCCTAAGAAAAATGCATTTTAACCAGTTAGAAACAACTAGAATCCAAGCCACTCTGACTTCAATTTACTGTGTTGAAAGAAGACCATAGGGACCCGACATTACATTTTATGCCAGTACAACAAGCCATTGCTGAGATATTGCCTCAAATTGTGGAATTTCAAATTCGTTTTAGGAAATTTGGAGAAAGAAGAATCAGGATTTGATGTCGATTGGTTTAAAAGGTATGAGCAATTTTACTCATTTGTGAATTATAGCACCCCCTAGAGGTACATTTAGACATAGCCTCTTGGAGTGGATTTGTGAATTTTAGCATCCCCTAGAGGTACATTTAGACATAACCTCTTGGAGTGGATTTGTGAATTTTAGCATCCCCTAGAGGTACATTTAGACATAACCTCTTGGAGTGCATTAGGTTATGTACCCACACCCATGTACAAAGTTTGTACAAACATTGTTGCCAAAGATTTGCCCCAGTTACTGATTGTTGACTTTAATATCTATTTTTTGTCATCAACAAGCATTTCTTTATGTTACTAATCAGAGAAACTTACTGTGTGATTTAAATTATTTCCACAACATTAAATATTATTAAACATTGCAGTTGATGATGAGCCTCCGTGACAGGCTAACAATATAACTTCAAAGGTGACGCTGCCTACTGCCTTCCCTTACAAACACATGCCAAAAGTAAAGGATTCCCAACGGCCAAACCCCAGCCACTGGAGGCAGTGCCAGGAGCAAACTCAGATAAAATAGGAGAGTTGCATCCGAAAGGGCATCCGGCATAAAACCTGTGCCAAAGTTGTGTGCAGATTGGATGGTCTGCTGTGGCGACCCCTCGATAGAAACGGAAAAATGACAGTTCTGTTACCCTTTTGTAAATCACAAAGATATAACAGTGATGCAGAAAAGCATTGTTAGCTTTACCAAATTTGTTATAGGCTATCAACTAATGAGTAATAATTACTGAAGGGTTATGTACACATGCAGAGCCACGGGGTGGGGGAAGGGTGTGACCATGAGAACAAAGGACAGAGTACTTGATCACACAGTGGACAAATTAGAACGCCAGCACGTGCCTGATTCTCCATACTCCCAGCATGCACCTCTGCAGTCTGAGACATTAAATCAAAAAAGTTAAACATTTTATAGTGTTTAATGGTTTACTGGGGCAATAAGCATGCCTGTAAAGATTGTGTAACATGGTTGTATTCAGATCGGTGCTGCAAATCTACGGGGAAAACCTATGTGGGTCTATTCTACTCGCCATGAACAGTACATGTGGAAAGGGCCCTCCACACTTATAGGGGCCCGTGACAAGCCGAGTTCGTGGGTGCTACGGCCCCGCATATACTAAAATTGGAACGATACAGAGAAGATTAGCATGGCCCCTGCGCAAGGATGACACGCAAAATCGTGAAGCGTTACCATATTTTTAATCACTTGTAGGAATAACCCTAATTAAAATTCGTTTTAAGAAAATTTGGAGAAAGAAGAATCAGGATTTGATGTCGATTGGTTTAAAAGGTATGAGCAATTTTACTCATTTGTGAATTATAGCACCCCTAGAGGTACATTTAGACATAACCTCTTGGAGTGGATTTGTGAATTTTAGCATCCCCTAGAGGTACATTTAGACATAACCTCTTGGAGTGCATTAGGTTATGTACCCACACCCATGTACAAAGTTTGTACAAACATTGTTGCCAAAGATTTGCCCCAGTTACTGATTGTTGACTTTAATATCTATTTTTTGTCATCAACAAGCATTTCTTTATGTTACTAATCAAAGAAACTTACTGTGTGATTTAAATTATTTCCACAACATTAAATATTATTAAACATTGCAGTTGATGATGAGCCTCCGTGACAGGCTAACAATATAACTTCAAAGGTGACGCTGCCTACTGCCTTCCCTTACAAACACATGCCAAAAGTAAAGGATTCCCAACGGCCAAACCCCAGCCACTGGAGGCAGTGCCAGAAGCAAACTCAGATAAAATATAAGAGTTGCATCCGAAAGGGCATCCGGCATAAAACCTGTGCCAAAGTTGTGTGCAGATTGGATGGTCTGCTGTGGCGACCCCTTGATAGAAACGGAAAAATGACAGTTCTGTTACCCTTTGGTAAATCACAAAGATGTAACAGTGATGCAGAAAAGCATTGTTAGCTTTACCAAATTTGTTATAGGCTATCAACTAATGAGTAATAATTACTGAAGGGTTATGTACACATGCAGAGCCATGGGGTGGGGGAAGGGTGTGACCATGAGAACAAAGGACAGAGTACTTGATCACACAGTGGACAAATTAGAACGCCAGCACGTGCCTGATTCTCCATACTCCCAGCATGCACCTCTGCAGTCTGAGACATTAAATAAAAAAAGTTAAACATTTTATAGTGTTTAATGGTTTACTGGGGCAATAAGCATGCCTGTAAAGATTGTGTAACATGGTTGTATTCAGATCGGTGCTGCAAATCTACGGGGAAAACCTATGTGGGTCTATTCTACTCGCCATGAACAGTACATGTGGAAAGGGCCCTCCACACTTATAGGGGCCCGTGACAAGCCGAGTTCGTGGGTGCTACGGCCCCGCATATACTAAAATTGGAACGATACAGAGAAGATTAGCATGGCCCCTGCGCAAGGATGACACGCAAAATCGTGAAGCGTTACCATATTTTTAATCACTTGTAGAAATAACCCTAATTAAATCTCCTAAACCCCTAAAAACACTTCCAAACCCTAAGAAAAATGCATTTTAACCAGTTAGAAACAACTAGAATCCAAGCCACTCTGACTTCAATTTACTGTGTTGAAAGAAGACCATAGGGACCCGACATTACATTTTATGCCAGTACAACAAGCCATTGCTGAGATATTGCCTCAAATTGTGGAATTTCAAATTCGTTTTAGGAAATTTGGAGAAAGAAGAATCAGGATTTGATGTCGATTGGTTTAAAAGGTATGAGCAATTTTACTCATTTGTGAATTATAGCACCCCCTAGAGGTACATTTAGACATAGCCTCTTGGAGTGGATTTGTGAATTTTAGCATCCCCTAGAGGTACATTTAGACATAACCTCTTGGAGTGCATTAGGTTATGTACCCACACCCATGTACAAAGTTTGTACAAACATTGTTGCCAAAGATTTGCCCCAGTTACTGATTGTTGACTTTAATATCTATTTTTTGTCATCAACAAGCATTTCTTTATGTTACTAATCAGAGAAACTTACTGTGTGATTTAAATTATTTCCACAACATTAAATATTATTCAACATTGCAGTTGATGATGAGCCTCCGTGACAGGCTAACAATATAACTTCAAAGGTGACGCTGCCTACTGCCTTCCCTTACAAACACATGCCAAAAGTAAAGGATTCCCAACGGCCAAACCCCAGCCACTGGAGGCAGTGCGAGAAGCAAACTCAGATAAAATAGGAGAGTTGCATCCGAAAGGGCATCCGGCATAAAACCTGTGCCAAAGTTGTGTGCAGATTGGATGGTCTGCTGTGGCGACCCCTCGATAGAAACGGAAAAATGACAGTTCTGTTACCCTTTTGTAAATCACAAAGATATAACAGTGATGCAGAAAAGCATTGTTAGCTTTACCAAATTTGTTATAGGCTATCAACTAATGAGTAATAATTACTGAAGGGTTATGTACACATGCAGAGCCATGGGGTGGGGGAAGGGTGTGACCATGAGAACAAAGGACAGAGTACTTGATCACACAGTGGACAAATTAAAACGCCAGCACGTGCCTGATTCTCCATACTCCCAGCATGCACCTCTGCAGTCTGAGACATTAAATAAAAAAAGTTAAACATTTTATAGTGTTTAATGGTTTACTGGGGCAATAAGCATGCCTGTAAAGATTGTGTAACATGGTTGTATTCAGATCGGTGCTGCAAATCTACGGGGAAAACCTATGTGGGTCTATTCTACTCGCCATGAACAGTACATGTGGAAAGGGCCCTCCACACTTATAGGGGCCCGTGACAAGCCGAGTTCGTGGGTGCTACGGCCCCGCATATACTAAAATTGGAACGATACAGAGAAGATTAGCATGGCCCCTGCGCAAGGATGACACGCAAAATCGTGAAGCGTTACCATATTTTTAATCACTTGTAGAAATAACCCTAATTAAATCTCCTAAACCCCTAAAAACACTTCCAAACCCTAAGAAAAATGCATTTTAACCAGTTAGAAACAACTAGAATCCAAGCCACTCTGACTTCAATTTACTGTGTTGAAAGAAGACCATAGGGACCCGACATTACATTTTATGCCAGTACAACAAGCCATTGCTGAGATATTGCCTCAAATTGTGGAATTTCAAATTCGTTTTAGGAAATTTGGAGAAAGAAGAATCAGGATTTGATGTCGATTGGTTTAAAAGGTATGAGCAATTTTACTCATTTGTGAATTATAGCACCCCCTAGAGGTACATTTAGACATAGCCTCTTGGAGTGGATTTGTGAATTTTAGCATCCCCTAGAGGTACATTTAGACATAACCTCTTGGAGTGCATTAGGTTATGTACCCACACCCATGTACAAAGTTTGTACAAACATTGTTGCCAAAGATTTGCCCCAGTTACTGATTGTTGACTTTAATATCTATTTTTTGTCATCAACAAGCATTTCTTTATGTTACTAATCAGAGAAACTTACTGTGTGATTTAAATTATTTCCACAACATTAAATATTATTCAACATTGCAGTTGATGATGAGCCTCCGTGACAGGCTAACAATATAACTTCAAAGGTGACGCTGCCTACTGCCTTCCCTTACAAACACATGCCAAAAGTAAAGGATTCCCAACGGCCAAACCCCAGCCACTGGAGGCAGTGCGAGAAGCAAACTCAGATAAAATAGGAGAGTTGCATCCGAAAGGGCATCCGGCATAAAACCTGTGCCAAAGTTGTGTGCAGATTGGATGGTCTGCTGTGGCGACCCCTCGATAGAAACGGAAAAATGACAGTTCTGTTACCCTTTTGTAAATCACAAAGATATAACAGTGATGCAGAAAAGCATTGTTAGCTTTACCAAATTTGTTATAGGCTATCAACTAATGAGTAATAATTACTGAAGGGTTATGTACACATGCAGAGCCATGGGGTGGGGGAAGGGTGTGACCATGAGAACAAAGGACAGAGTACTTGATCACACAGTGGACAAATTAAAACGCCAGCACGTGCCTGATTCTCCATACTCCCAGCATGCACCTCTGCAGTCTGAGACATTAAATAAAAAAAGTTAAACATTTTATAGTGTTTAATGGTTTACTGGGGCAATAAGCATGCCTGTAAAGATTGTGTAACATGGTTGTATTCAGATCGGTGCTGCAAATCTACGGGGAAAACCTATGTGGGTCTATTCTACTCGCCATGAACAGTACATGTGGAAAGGGCCCTCCACACTTATAGGGGCCCGTGACAAGCCGAGTTCGTGGGTGCTACGGCCCCGCATATACTAAAATTGGAACGATACAGAGAAGATTAGCATGGCCCCTGCGCAAGGATGACACGCAAAATCGTGAAGCGTTACCATATTTTTAATCACTTGTAGAAATAACCCTAATTAAATCTCCTAAACCCCTAAAAACACTTCCAAACCCTAAGAAAAATGCATTTTAACCAGTTAGAAACAACTAGAATCCAAACCACTCTGACTTCAATTTACTGTGTTGAAAGAAGACCATAGGGACCCGACATTACATTTTATGCCAGTACAACAAGCCATTGCTGAGATATTGCCTCAAATTGTGGAATTTCAAATTCGTTTTAGGAAATTTGGAGAAAGAAGAATCAGGATTTGATGTCGATTGGTTTAAAAGGTATGAGCAATTTTACTCATTTGTGAATTATAGCACCCCCTAGAGGTACATTTAGACATAGCCTCTTGGAGTGGATTTGTGAATTTTAGCATCCCCTAGAGGTACATTTAGACATAACCTCTTGGAGTGGATTTGTGAATTTTAGCATCCCCTAGAGGTACATTTATACATAACCTCTTGGAGTGCATTAGGTTATGTACCCACACCCATGTACAAAGTTTGTACAAACATTTTTGCCAAAGATTTGCCCCAGTTACTGATTGTTGACTTTAATATCTATTTTTTGTCATCAACAAGCATTTCTTTATGTTACTAATCAGAGAAACTTACTGTGTGATTTAAATTATTTCCACAACATTAAATATTATTAAACATTGCAGTTGATGATGAGCCTCCGTGACAGGCTAACAATATAACTTCAAAGGTGACGCTGCCTACTGCCTTCCCTTACAAACACATGCCAAAAGTAAAGGATTCCCAACGGCCAAACCCCAGCCACTGGAGGCAGTGCCAGGAGCAAACTCAGATAAAATAGGAGAGTTGCATCCGAAAGGGCATCCGGCATAAAACCTGTGCCAAAGTTGTGTGCAGATTGGATGGTCTGCTGTGGCGACCCCTCGATAGAAACGGAAAAATGACAGTTCTGTTACCCTTTTGTAAATCACAAAGATATAACAGTGATGCAGAAAAGCATTGTTAGCTTTACCAAATTTGTTATAGGCTATCAACTAATGAGTAATAATTACTGAAGGGTTATGTACACATGCAGAGCCACGGGGTGGGGGAAGGGTGTGACCATGAGAACAAAGGACAGAGTACTTGATCACACAGTGGACAAATTAGAACGCCAGCACGTGCCTGATTCTCCATACTCCCAGCATGCACCTCTGCAGTCTGAGACATTAAATAAAAAAAGTTAAACATTTTATAGTGTTTAATGGTTTACTGGGGCAATAAGCATGCCTGTAAAGATTGTGTAACATGGTTGTATTCAGATCGGTGCTGCAAATCTACGGGGAAAACCTATGTGGGTCTATTCTACTCGCCATGAACAGTACATGTGGAAAGGGCCCTCCACACTTATAGGGGCCCGTGACAAGCCGAGTTCGTGGGTTCTACGGCCCCGCATATACTAAAATTGGAACGATACAGAGAAGATTAGCATGGCCCCTGCGCAAGGATGACACGCAAAATCGTGAAGCGTTACCATATTTTTAATCACTTGTAGGAATAACCCTAATTAAAATTCGTTTTAAGAAAATTTGGAGAAAGAAGAATCAGGATTTGATGTCGATTGGTTTAAAAGGTATGAGCAATTTTACTCATTTGGGAATTATAGCACCCCCTAGAGGTACATTTAGACATAGCCTCTTGGAGTGGATTTGTGAATTTTAGCATCCCCTAGAGGTACATTTAGACATAACCTCTTGGAGTGCATTAGGTTATGTACCCACACCCATGTACAAAGTTTGTACAAACATTGTTGCCAAAGATTTGCCCCAGTTACTGATTGTTGACTTTAATATCTATTTTTTGTCATCAACAAGCATTTCTTTATGTTACTAATCAGAGAAACTTACTGTGTGATTTAAATTATTTCCACAACATTAAATATTATTAAACATTGCAGTTGATGATGAGCCTCCGTGGCAGGCTAACAATATAACTTCAAAGGTGACGCTGCCTACTGCCTTCCCTTACAAACACATGCCAAAAGTAAAGGATTCCCAACGGCCAAACCCCAGCCACTGGACGCAGTGCCAGAAGCAAACTCAGATAAAATATAAGAGTTGCATCCGAAAGGGCATCCGGCATAAAACCTGTGCCAAAGTTGTGTGCAGATTGGATGGTCTGCTGTGGCGACCCCTTGATAGAAACAGAAAAATGACAGTTCTGTTACCCTTTGGTAAATCACAAAGATGTAACAGTGATGCAGAAAAGCATTGTTAGCTTTACCAAATTTGTTATAGGCTATCAACTAATGAGTAATAATTACTAAAGGGTTATGTACACATGCAGAGCCATGGGGTGGGGGAAGGGTGTGACCATGAGAACAAAGGACAGAGTACTTGATCACACAGTGGACAAATTAAAACGCCAGCACGTGCCTGATTCTCCATACTCCCAGCATGCACCTCTGCAGTCTGATACATTAAATAAAAAAAGTTAAACATTTTATAGTGTTTAATGGTTTACTGGGGCAATAAGCATGCCTGTAAAGATTGTGTAACATGGTTGTATTCAGATCGGTGCTGCAAATCTACGGGGAAAACTTATGTGGCTCTATTCTACTCGCCATGAACAGTACATGTGGAAAGGGCCCTCCACACTTATAGGGGCCCGTGACAAGCCGAGTTCGTGGGTGCTACGGCCCCGCATATACTAAAATTGGAACGATACAGAGAAGATTAGCATGGCCCCTGCGCAAGGATGACACGCAAAATCGTGAAGCGTTACCATATTTTTAATCACTTGTAGAAATAACCCTAATTAAATCTACTAAACCCCTAAAAACACTTCCAAACCCTAAGAAAAATGCATTTTAACCAGTTAGAAACAACTAGAATCCAAGCCACTCTGACTTCAATTTACTGTGTTGAAAGAAGACCATAGGGACCCGACATTACATTTTATGCCAGTACAACAAGCCATTGCTGAGATATTGCCTCAAATTGTGGAATTTCAAATTCGTTTTTTAGGAAATTTGGAGAAAGAAGAATCAAGATTTGATGTGGATTGGTTTAAAAGGTATGAGCAATTTTACTCATTTGTGAATTATAGCACCCCCTAGAGGTACATTTAGACATAACCTCTTGGAGTGGATTTGTGAATTTTAGCATCCCCTAGAGGTACATTTAGACATAACCTCTTGGAGTGCATTAGGTTATGTACCCACACCCATGTACAAAGTTTGTACAAACATTGTTGCCAAAGATTTGCCCCAGTTACTAATTGTTGACTTTAATATCTATTTTTTGTCATCAACAAGCATTTCTTTATGTTACTAATCAAAGAAACTTACTGTGTGATTTAAATTATTTTCACAACATTAAATATTATTAAACATTGCAGTTGATGATGAGCCTCCGTGACAGGCTAACAATATAACTTCAAAGGTGACGCTGCCTACTGCCTTCCCTTACAAACACATGCCAAAAGTAAAGGATTCCCAACGGCCAAACCCCAGCCACTGGAGGCAGTGCCATAAGCAAACTCAGATAAAATATAAGAGTTGCATCCGAAAGGGCATCCGGCATAAAACCTGTGCCAAAGTTGTGTGCAGATTGGATGGTCTGCTGTGGCGACCCCGTGATAGAAACAGAAAAATGACAGTTCTGTTACCCTTTTGTAAATCACAAAGATATAACAGTGATGCAGAAAAGCATTGTTAGCTTTACCAAATTTGTTATAGGCTATCAACTAATGAGTAATAATCACTGAAGGGTTATGTACACATGCAGAGCCATGGGGTGGGGGAAGGGTGTGACCATGAGAACAAAGGACAGAGTACTTAATCACACAGTGGACAAATTAGAACGCCAGCACGTGCCTGATTCTCCATACTCCCAGCATGCACCTCTGCAGTCTGAGACATTAAATAAAAAAAGTTAAACATTTTATAGTGTTTAATGGTTTACTGGGGCAATAAGCATGCCTGTAAAGATTGTGTAACATGGTTGTATTCAGATCGGTGCTGCAAATCTACGGGGAAAACCTATGTGGGTCTATTCTACTCGCCATGAACAGTACATGTGGAAAGGGCCCTCCACACTTATAGGGGCCCGTGACAAGCCGAGTTCGTGGGTGCTACGGCCCCGCATATACTAAAATTGGAACGATACAGAGAAGATTAGCATGGCCCCTGCGCAAGGATGACACGCAAAATCGTGAAGCGTTACCATATTTTTAATCACTTGTAGAAATAACCCTAATTAAATCTACTAAACCCCTAAAAACACTTCCAAACCCTAAGAAAAATGCATTTTAACCAGTTAGAAACAACTAGAATCCAAGCCACTCTGACTTCAATTTACTGTGTTGAAAGAAGACCATAGGGACCCGACATTACATTTTATGCCAGTACAACAAGCCATTGCTGAGATATTGCCTCAAATTGTGGAATTTCAAATTCGTTTTAGGAAATTTGGAGAAAGAAGAATCAGGATTTGATGTGGATTGGTTTAAAAGGTATGAGCAATTTTACTCATTTGTGAATTATAGCACCCCCTAGAGGTACATTTAGACATAACCTCTTGGAGTGGATTTGTGAATTTTAGCATCCCCTAGAGGTACATTTAGACATAACCTCTTGGAGTGCATTAGGTTATGTACCCACACCCATGTACAAAGTTTGTACAAACATTGTTGCCAAAGATTTGCCCCAGTTACTGATTGTTGACTTTAATATCTATTTTTTGTCATCAACAAGCATTTCTTTATGTTACTAATCAGAGAAACTTACTGTGTGATTTAAATTATTTCCACAACATTAAATATTATTAAACATTGCAGTTGATGATGAGCCTCCGTGACAGGCTAACAATATAACTTCAAAGGTGACGCTGCCTACTGCCTTCCCTTACAAACACATGCCAAAAGTAAAGGATTCCCAACGGCCAAACCCCAGCCACTGGCGGCAGTGCCAGAAGCAAACTCAGATAAAATAGGAGAGTTGAATCCGAAAGGGCATCCGGCATAAAACCTGTGCCAAAGTTGTGTGCAGATTGGATGGTCTGCTGTGGCGACCCCTCGATAGAAACGGAAAAATGACAGTTCTGTTACCCTTTTGTAAATCACAAAGATATAACAGTGATGCAGAAAAGCATTGTTAGCTTTACCAAATTTGTTATAGGCTATCAACTAATGAGTAATAAATACTGAAGGGTTATGTACACATGCAGAGCCACGGGGTGGGGGAAGGGTGTGACCATGAGAACAAAGGACAGAGTACTTGATCACACAGTGGACAAATTAGAACGCCAGCACGTGCCTGATTCTCCATACTCCCAGCATGCACCTCTGCAGTCTGATACATTAAATAAAAAAAGTTAAACATTTTATAGTGTTTAATGGTTTACTGGGGCAATAAGCATGCCTGTAAAGATTGTGTAACATGGTTGTATTCAGATCGGTGCTGCAAATCTACGGGGAAAACCTATGTGGCTCTAATCTACTCGCCATGAACAGTACATGTGGAAAGGGCCCTCCACACTTATAGGGGCCCGTGACAAGCCGAGTTCGTGGGTGCTACGGCCCCGCATGTACTAAAATTGGAACGATACCGAGAAGATTAGCATGGCCCCTGCGCAAGGATGACACGCAAAATCGTGAAGCGTTACCATATTTTTAATCACTTGTAGAAATAACCCTAATTAAATCTACTAAACGCCTAAAAACACTTCCAAACCCTAAGAAAAATGCATTTTAACCAGTTAGAAACAACTAGAATCCAAGCCACTCTGACTTCAATTTACTGTGTTGAAAGAAGACCATAGGGACCCGACATTACATTTTATGCCAGTACAACAAGCCATTGCTGAGATATTGCCTCAAATTGTGGAATTTCAAATTCGTTTTAGGAAATTTGGAGAAAGAAGAATCAGGATTTGATGTCGATTGGTTTAAAAGGTATGAGCAATTTTACTCATTTGTGAATTATAGCACCCCCTAGAGGTACATTTAGACATAACCTCTTGGAGTGGATTTGTGAATTTTAGCATCCCCTAGTGGTACATTTAGACATAACCTCTTGGAGTGCATTAGGTTATGTACCCACACCCATGTACAAAGTTTGTACAAACATTGTTGCCAAAGATTTGCCCCAGTTACTGATTGTTGACTTTAATATCTATTTTTTGTCATCAACAAGCATTTCTTTATGTTACTAAACAGAGAAACTTACTGTGTGATTTAAATTATTTCCACAACATTAAATATTATTAAACATTGCAGTTGATGATGAGCCTCCGTGACAGGCTAACAATATAACTTCAAAGGTGACGCTGCCTACTGCCTTCCCTTACAAACACATGCCAAAAGTAAAGGATTCCCAACGGCCAAACCCCAGCCACTGGAGGCAGTGCCATAAGCAAACTCAGATAAAATATAAGAGTTGCATCCGAAAGGGCATCCGGCATAAAACCTGTGCCAAAGTTGTGTGCAGATTGGATGGTCTGCTGTGGCGACCCCGTGATAGAAACAGAAAAATGACAGTTCTGTTACCCTTTTGTAAATCACAAAGATGTAACAGTGATGCAGAAAAGCATTGTTAGCTTTACCAAATTTGTTATAGGCTATCAACTAATGAGTAATAATTACTGAAGGGTTATGTACACATGCAGAGCCATGGGGTGGGGGAAGGGTGTGACCATGAGAACAAAGGACAGAGTACTTGATCACACAGTGGACAAATTAGAACGCCAGCACGTGCCTGATTCTCCATAGTCCCAGCATGCACCTCTGCAGTCTGAGACATTAAATAAAAAAAGGTAAACATTTTATAGTGATTAATGGTTTACTGGGGCAATAAGCATGCCTGTAAAGATTGTGTAACATGGTTGTATTCAGATCGGTGCTGCAAATCTACGGTGAAAACCTATGTGGCTCTATTCTACTCGCCATGAACAGTACATGTGGAAAGGGCCCTCCACACTTATAGGGGCCCGTGACAAGCCGAGTTCGTGGGTGCTACGGCCCCGCATATACTAAAATTGGAACGATACAGAGAAGATTAGCATGGCCCCTGCGCAAGGATGACACGCAAAATCGTGAAGCGTTACCATATTTTTAATCACTTGTAGAAATAACCCTAATCAAATCTACTAAACCCCTAAAAACACTTCCAAACCCTAAGAAAAATGCATTTTAACCAGTTAGAAACAACTAGAATCCAAGCCACTCTGACTTCAATTTACTGTGTTGAAAGAAGACCATAGGGACCCGACATTACATTTTATGCCAGTACAACAAGCCATTGCTGAGATATTGCCTCAAATTGTGGAATTTCAAATTCGTTTTAGGAAATTTGGAGAAAGAAGAATCAGGATTTGATGTCGATTGGTTTAAAAGGTATGAGCAATTTTACTCATTTGTGAATTATAGCACCCCCTAGAGGTACATTTAGACATAACCTCTTGGAGTGGATTTATGAATTTTAGCATCCCCTAGTGGTACATTTAGACATAACCTCTTGGAGTGCATTAGGTTATGTACCCACACCCATGTACAAAGTTTGTACAAACATTGTTGCCAAAGATTTGCCCCAGTTACTGATTGTTGACTTTAATATCTATTTTTTGTCATCAACAAGCATTTCTTTATGTTACTAAACAGAGAAACTTACTGTGTGATTTAAATTATTTCCACAACATTAAATATTATTAAACATTGCAGTTGATGATGAGCCTCCGTGACAGGCTAACAATATAACTTCAAAGGTGACGCTGCCTACTGCCTTCCCTTACAAACACATGCCAAAAGTAAAGGATTCCCAACGGCCAAACCCCAGCCACTGGAGGCAGTGCCAGAAACAAACTCAGATAAAATAGGAGAGTTGCATCCGAAAGGGCATCCGGCATAAAACCTGTGCCAAAGTTGTGTGCAGATTGGATGGTCTGCTGTGGCGACCCCTCGATAGAAACAGAAAAATGACAGTTCTGTTACCCTTTTGTAAATCACAAAGATATAACAGTGATGCAGAAAAGCATTGTTAGCTTTACCAAATGTGTTATAGGCTATCAACTAATGAGTAATAATTACTGAAGGGTTATGTACACATGCAGAGCCACGGGGTGGGGGAAGGGTGTGACCATGAGAACAAAGGACAGAGTACTTGATCACACAGTGGACAAATTAGAACGCCAGCACGTGCCTGATTCTCCATACTCCCAGCATGCACCTCTGCAGTCTGAGACATTAAATAAAAAAAGTTAAACATTTTATAGTGTTTAATGGTTTACTGGGGCAATAAGCATGCCTGTAAAGATTGTGTAACATGGTTGTATTCAGATCGGTGCTGCAAATCTACGGGGAAAACCTATGTGGGTCTATTCTACTCGCCATGAACAGTACATGTGGAAAGGGCCCTCCACACTTATAGGGGCCCGTGACAAGCCGAGTTCGTGGGTGCTACGGCCCCGCATATACTAAGATTGGAATGATACAGAGAAGATTAGCATGGCCCCTGCGCAAGGATGACACGCAAAATCGTGAAGCGTTACCATATTTTTAATCACTTGTAGAAATAACCCTAATTAAATCTACTAAACCCCTAAAACACTTCCAAACCCTAAGAAAAATGCATTTTAACCAGTTAGAAACAACTAGAATCCAAGCCACTCTGACTTCAATTTACTGTGTTGAAAGAAGACCATAGGGACCCGACATTACATTTTATGCCAGTACAACAAGCCATTGCTGAGATATTGCCTCAAATTGTGGAATTTCAAATTCGTTTTAGGAAATTTGGAGAAAGAAGAATCAGGATTTGATGTGGATTGGTTTAAAAGGTATGAGCAATTTTACTCATTTGTGAATTATAGCACCCCCTAGAGGTACATTTAGACATAACCTCTTGGAGTGGATTTGTAAATTTTAGCATCCCCTAGTGGTACATTTAGACATAACCTCTTGGAGTGCATTAGGTTATGTACCCACACCCATGTACAAAGTTTGTACAAAAATTGTTGCCAAAGATTTGCCCCAGTTACTGATTGTTGACTTTAATATCTATTTTTTGTCATCAACAAGCATTTCTTTATGTTACTAAACAGAGAAACTTACTGTGTGATTTAAATTATTTCCACAACATTAAATATTATTAAACATTGCAGTTGATGATGAGCCTCCGTGACAGGCTAACAATATAACTTCAAAGGTGACGCTGCCTACTGCCTTCCCTTACAAACACATGCCAAAAGTAAAGGATTCCCAACGGCCAAACCCCAGCCACTGGCGGCAGTGCCAGAAGCAAACTCAGATAAAATAGGAGAGTTGCATCCGAAAGGGCATCCGGCATAAAACCTGTGCCAAAGTTGTGTGCAGATTGGATGGTCTGCTGTGGCGACCCCTCGATAGAAATGGAAAAATGACAGTTCTGTTACCCTTTTGTAAATCACAAAGATATAACAGTGATGCAGAAAAGCATTGTTAGCTTTACCAAATTTGTTATAGGCTATCAACTAATGAGTAATAAATACTGAAGGGTTATGTACACATGCAGAGCCACGGGGTGGGGGAAGGGTGTGACCATGAGAACAAAGGACAGAGTACTTAATCACACAGTGGACAAATTAGAACGCCAGCACGTGCCTGATTCTCCATACTCCCAGCATGCACCTCTGCAGTCTGATACATTAAATAAAAAAAGTTAAACATTTTATAGTGTTTAATGGTTTACTGGGGCAATAAGCATGCCTGTAAAGATTGTGTAACATGGTTGTATTCAGATCGGTGCTGCAAATCTACGGGGAAAACTTATGTGGCTCTATTCTACTCGCCATGAACAGTACATGTGGAAAGGGCCCTCCACACTTATAGGGGCCCGTGACAAGCCGAGTTCGTGGGTGCTACGGCCCCGCATATACTAAAATTGGAACGATACAGAGAAGATTAGCATGGCCCCTGCGCAAGGATGACACGCAAAATCGTGAAGCGTTACCATATTTTTAATCACTTGTAGAAATAACCCTAATTAAATCTACTAAACCCCTAAAAACACTTCCAAACCCTAAGAAAAATGCATTTTAACCAGTTAGAAACAACTAGAATCCAAGCCACTCTGACTTCAATTTACTGTGTTGAAAGAAGACCATAGGGACCCGACATTACATTTTATGCCAGTACAACAAGCCATTGCTGAGATATTGCCTCAAATTGTGGAATTCCAAATTCGTTTTAGGAAATTTGGAGAAAGAAGAATCAGGATTTGATGTGGATTGGTTTAAAAGGTATGAGCAATTTTACTCATTTGTGAATTATAGCACCCCCTAGAGGTACATTTAGACATAACCTCTTGGAGTGGATTTATGAATTTTAGCATCCCCTAGAGGTACATTTAGACATAACCTCTTGGAGTGCATTAGGTTATGTACCCACACCCATGTACAAAGTTTGTACAAACATTGTTGCCAAAGATTTGCCCCAGTTACTGATTGTTGACTTTAATATCTATTTTTTGTCATCAACAAGCATTTCTTTATGTTACTAAACAGAGAAACTTACTGTGTGATTTAAATTATTTCCACAACATTAAATATTATTAAACATTGCAGTTGATGATGAGCCTCCGTGACAGGCTAACAATATAACTTCAAAGGTGACGCTGCCTACTGCCTTCCCTTACAAACACATGCCAAAAGTAAAGGATTCCCAACGGCCAAACCCCAGCCACTGGAGGCAGTGCCAGAAACAAACTCAGATAAAATAGGAGAGTTGCATTCGAAAGGGCATCCGGCATAAAACCTGTGCCAAAGTTGTGTGCAGATTGGATGGTCTGCTGTGGCGACCCCTCGATAGAAACAGAAAAATGACAGTTCTGTTACCCTTTTGTAATTCACAAAGATATAACAGTGATGCAGAAAAGCATTGTTAGCTTTACCAAATTTGTTATAGGCTATCAACTAATGAGTAATAATTACTGAAGGGTTATGTACACATGCAGAGCCACGGGGTGGGGGAAGGGTGTGACCATGAGAACAAAGGACAGAGTACTTGATCACACAGTGGACAAATTAGAACGCCAGCACGTGCCTGATTCTCCATACTCCCAGCATGCACCTCTGCAGTCTGAGACATTAAATAAAAAAAGTTAAACATTTTATAGTGTTTAATGGTTTACTGGGGCAATAAGCATGCCTGTAAAGATTGTGTAACATGGTTGTATTCAGATCGGTGCTGCAAATCTACGGGGAAAACCTATGTGGGTCTATTCTACTCGCCATGAACAGTACATGTGGAAAGGGCCCTCCACACTTATAGGGGCCCGTGACAAGCCGAGTTCGTGGGTGCTACGGCCCCGCATATACTAAAATTGGAACGATACAGAGAAGATTAGCATGGCCCCTGCGCAAGGATGACACGCAAAATCGTGAAGCGTTACCATATTTTTAATCACTTGTAGAAATAACCCTAATTAAATCTACTAAACCCCTAAAACACTTCCAAACCCTAAGAAAAATGCATTTTAACCAGTTAGAAACAACTAGAATCCAAGCCACTCTGACTTCAATTTACTGTGTTGAAAGAAGACCATAGGGACCCGACATTACATTTTATGCCAGTACAACAAGCCATTGCTGAGATATTGCCTCAAATTGTGGAATTTCAAATTCGTTTTAGGAAATTTGGAGAAAGAAGAATCAGGATTTGATGTGGATTGGTTTAAAAGGTATGAGCAATTTTACTCATTTGTGAATTATAGCACCCCCTAGAGGTACATTTAGACATAACCTCTTGGAGTGGATTTGTAAATTTTAGCATCCCCTAGTGGTACATTTAGACATAACCTCTTGGAGTGCATTAGGTTATGTACCCACACCCATGTACAAAGTTTGTACAAAAATTGTTGCCAAAGATTTGCCCCAGTTACTGATTGTTGACTTTAATATCTATTTTTTGTCATCAACAAGCATTTCTTTATGTTACTAAACAGAGAAACTTACTGTGTGATTTAAATTATTTCCACAACATTAAATATTATTAAACATTGCAGTTGATGATGAGCCTCCGTGACAGGCTAACAATATAACTTCAAAGGTGACGCTGCCTACTGCCTTCCCTTACAAACACATGCCAAAAGTAAAGGATTCCCAACGGCCAAACCCCAGCCACTGGAGGCAGTGCCAGAAGCAAACTCAGATAAAATAGGAGAGTTGCATCCGAAAGGGCATCCGGCATAAAACCTGTGCCAAAGTTGTGTGCAGATTGGATGGTCTGCTGTGGCGACCCCTCGATAGAAACGGAAAAATGACAGTTCTGTTACCCTTTTGTAAATCACAAAGATATAACAGTGATGCAGAAAAGCATTGTTAGCTTTACCAAATTTGTTATAGGCTATCAACTAATGAGTAATAAATACTGAAGGGTTATGTACACATGCAGAGCCACGGGGTGGGGGAAGGGTGTGACCATGAGAACAAAGGACAGAGTACTTAATCACACAGTGGACAAATTAGAACGCCAGCACGTGCCTGATTCTCCATACTCCCAGCATGCACCTCTGCAGTCTGATACATTAAATAAAAAAAGTTAAACATTTTATAGTGTTTAATGGTTTACTGGGGCAATAAGCATGCCTGTAAAGATTGTGTAACATGGTTGTATTCAGATCGGTGCTGCAAATCTACGGGGAAAACTTATGTGGCTCTATTCTACTCGCCATGAACAGTACATGTGGAAAGGGCCCTCCACACTTATAGGGGCCCGTGACAAGCCGAGTTCGTGGGTGCTACGGCCCCGCATATACTAAAATTGGAACGATACAGAGAAGATTAGCATGGCCCCTGCGCAAGGATGACACGCAAAATCGTGAAGCGTTACCATATTTTTAATCACTTGTAGAAATAACCCTAATTAAATCTACTAAACCCCTAAAAACACTTCCAAACCCTAAGAAAAATGCATTTTAACCAGTTAGAAACAACTAGAATCCAAGCCACTCTGACTTCAATTTACTGTGTTGAAAGAAGACCATAGGGACCCGACATTACATTTTATGCCAGTACAACAAGCCATTGCTGAGATATTGCCTCAAATTGTGGAATTTCAAATTCGTTTTTTAGGAAATTTGGAGAAAGAAGAATCAAGATTTGATGTGGATTGGTTTAAAAGGTATGAGCAATTTTACTCATTTGTGAATTATAGCACCCCCTAGAGGTACATTTAGACATAACCTCTTGGAGTGGATTTGTGAATTTTAGCATCCCCTAGAGGTACATTTAGACATAACCTCTTGGAGTGCATTAGGTTATGTACCCACACCCATGTACAAAGTTTGTACAAACATTGTTGCCAAAGATTTGCCCCAGTTACTGATTGTTGACTTTAATATCTATTTTTTGTCATCAACAAGCATTTCTTTATGTTACTAATCAGAGAAACTTACTGTGTGATTTAAATTATTTCCACAACATTAAATATTATTAAACATTGCAGTTGATGATGAGCCTCCGTGACAGGCTAACAATATAACTTCAAAGGTGACGCTGCCTACTGCCTTCCCTTACAAACACATGCCAAAAGTAAAGGATTCCCAACGGCCAAACCCCAGCCACTGGCGGCAGTGCCAGAAGCAAACTCAGATAAAATAGGAGAGTTGAATCCGAAAGGGCATCCGGCATAAAACTTGTGCCAAAGTTGTGTGCAGATTGGATGGTCTGCTGTGGCGACCCCTCGATAGAAACGGAAAAATGACAGTTCTGTTACCCTTTTGTAAATCACAAAGATATAACAGTGATGCAGAAAAGCATTGTTAGCTTTACCAAATTTATTATAGGCTATCAACTAATGAGTAATAAATACTGAAGGGTTATGTACACATGCAGAGCCACGGGGTGGGGGAAGGGTGTGACCATGAGAACAAAGGACAGAGTACTTGATCACACAGTGGACAAATTAGAACGCCAGCACGTGCCTGATTCTCCATACTCCCAGCATGCACCTCTGCAGTCTGATACATTAAATAAAAAAAGTTAAACATTTTATAGTGTTTAATGGTTTACTGGGGCAATAAGCATGCCTGTAAAGATTGTGTAACATGGTTGTATTCAGATCGGTGCTGCAAATCTACGGGGAAAACCTATGTGGCTCTAATCTACTCGCCATGAACAGTACATGTGGAAAGGGCCCTCCACACTTATAGGGGCCCGTGACAAGCCGAGTTCGTGGGTGCTACGGCCCCGCATATACTAAAATTGGAACGATACAGAGAAGATTAGCATGGCCCCTGCGCAAGGATGACACGCAAAATCGTGAAGCGTTACCATATTTTTAATCACTTGTAGAAATAACCCTAATTAAATCTACTAAACGCCTAAAAACACTTCCAAATCCTAAGAAAAATGCATTTTAACCAGTTAGAAACAACTAGAATCCAAGCCACTCTGACTTCAATTTACTGTGTTGAAAGAAGACCATAGGGACCCGACATTACATTTTATGCCAGTACAACAAGCCATTGCTGAGATATTGCCTCAAATTGTGGAATTTCAAATTCGTTTTAGGAAATTTGGAGAAAGAAGAATCAGGATTTGATGTGGATTGGTTTAAAAGGTATGAGCAATTTTACTCATTTGTGAATTATAGCACCCCCTAGAGGTACATTTAGACATAACCTCTTGGAGTGGATTTGTAAATTTTAGCATCCCCTAGTGGTACATTTAGACATAACCTCTTGGAGTGCATTAGGTTATGTACCCACACCCATGTACAAAGTTTGTACAAAAATTGTTGCCAAAGATTTGCCCCAGTTACTGATTGTTGACTTTAATATCTATTTTTTGTCATCAACAAGCATTTCTTTATGTTACTAAACAGAGAAACTTACTGTGTGATTTAAATTATTTCCACAACATTAAATATTATTAAACATTGCAGTTGATGATGAGCCTCCGTGACAGGCTAACAATATAACTTCAAAGGTGACGCTGCCTACTGCCTTCCCTTACAAACACATGCCAAAAGTAAAGGATTCCCAACGGCCAAACCCCAGCCACTGGAGGCAGTGCCAGAAGCAAACTCAGATAAAATAGGAGAGTTGCATCCGAAAGGGCATCCGGCATAAAACCTGTGCCAAAGTTGTGTGCAGATTGGATGGTCTGCTGTGGCGACCCCTCGATAGAAACGGAAAAATGACAGTTCTGTTACCCTTTTGTAAATCACAAAGATATAACAGTGATGCAGAAAAGCATTGTTAGCTTTACCAAATTTGTTATAGGCTATCAACTAATGAGTAATAAATACTGAAGGGTTATGTACACATGCAGAGCCACGGGGTGGGGGAAGGGTGTGACCATGAGAACAAAGGACAGAGTACTTAATCACACAGTGGACAAATTAGAACGCCAGCACGTGCCTGATTCTCCATACTCCCAGCATGCACCTCTGCAGTCTGATACATTAAATAAAAAAAGTTAAACATTTTATAGTGTTTAATGGTTTACTGGGGCAATAAGCATGCCTGTAAAGATTGTGTAACATGGTTGTATTCAGATCGGTGCTGCAAATCTACGGGGAAAACTTATGTGGCTCTATTCTACTCGCCATGAACAGTACATGTGGAAAGGGCCCTCCACACTTATAGGGGCCCGTGACAAGCCGAGTTCGTGGGTGCTACGGCCCCGCATATACTAAAATTGGAACGATACAGAGAAGATTAGCATGGCCCCTGCGCAAGGATGACACGCAAAATCGTGAAGCGTTACCATATTTTTAATCACTTGTAGAAATAACCCTAATTAAATCTACTAAACCCCTAAAAACACTTCCAAACCCTAAGAAAAATGCATTTTAACCAGTTAGAAACAACTAGAATCCAAGCCACTCTGACTTCAATTTACTGTGTTGAAAGAAGACCATAGGGACCCGACATTACATTTTATGCCAGTACAACAAGCCATTGCTGAGATATTGCCTCAAATTGTGGAATTTCAAATTCGTTTTTTAGGAAATTTGGAGAAAGAAGAATCAAGATTTGATGTGGATTGGTTTAAAAGGTATGAGCAATTTTACTCATTTGTGAATTATAGCACCCCCTAGAGGTACATTTAGACATAACCTCTTGGAGTGGATTTGTGAATTTTAGCATCCCCTAGAGGTACATTTAGACATAACCTCTTGGAGTGCATTAGGTTATGTACCCACACCCATGTACAAAGTTTGTACAAACATTGTTGCCAAAGATTTGCCCCAGTTACTGATTGTTGACTTTAATATCTATTTTTTGTCATCAACAAGCATTTCTTTATGTTACTAATCAGAGAAACTTACTGTGTGATTTAAATTATTTCCACAACATTAAATATTATTAAACATTGCAGTTGATGATGAGCCTCCGTGACAGGCTAACAATATAACTTCAAAGGTGACGCTGCCTACTGCCTTCCCTTACAAACACATGCCAAAAGTAAAGGATTCCCAACGGCCAAACCCCAGCCACTGGCGGCAGTGCCAGAAGCAAACTCAGATAAAATAGGAGAGTTGAATCCGAAAGGGCATCCGGCATAAAACTTGTGCCAAAGTTGTGTGCAGATTGGATGGTCTGCTGTGGCGACCCCTCGATAGAAACGGAAAAATGACAGTTCTGTTACCCTTTTGTAAATCACAAAGATATAACAGTGATGCAGAAAAGCATTGTTAGCTTTACCAAATTTATTATAGGCTATCAACTAATGAGTAATAAATACTGAAGGGTTATGTACACATGCAGAGCCACGGGGTGGGGGAAGGGTGTGACCATGAGAACAAAGGACAGAGTACTTGATCACACAGTGGACAAATTAGAACGCCAGCACGTGCCTGATTCTCCATACTCCCAGCATGCACCTCTGCAGTCTGATACATTAAATAAAAAAAGTTAAACATTTTATAGTGTTTAATGGTTTACTGGGGCAATAAGCATGCCTGTAAAGATTGTGTAACATGGTTGTATTCAGATCGGTGCTGCAAATCTACGGGGAAAACCTATGTGGCTCTAATCTACTCGCCATGAACAGTACATGTGGAAAGGGCCCTCCACACTTATAGGGGCCCGTGACAAGCCGAGTTCGTGGGTGCTACGGCCCCGCATATACTAAAATTGGAACGATACAGAGAAGATTAGCATGGCCCCTGCGCAAGGATGACACGCAAAATCGTGAAGCGTTACCATATTTTTAATCACTTGTAGAAATAACCCTAATTAAATCTACTAAACGCCTAAAAACACTTCCAAATCCTAAGAAAAATGCATTTTAACCAGTTAGAAACAACTAGAATCCAAGCCACTCTGACTTCAATTTACTGTGTTGAAAGAAGACCATAGGGACCCGACATTACATTTTATGCCAGTACAACAAGCCATTGCTGAGATATTGCCTCAAATTGTGGAATTTCAAATTCGTTTTAGGAAATTTGGAGAAAGAAGAATCAAGATTTGATGTGGATTGGTTTAAAAGGTATGAGCAATTTTACTCATTTGTGAATTATAGCACCCCCTAGAGGTACATTCAGACATAACCTCTTGGAGTGGATTTGTGAATTTTAGCATCCCCTAGAGGTACATTTAGACATAACCTCTTGGAGTGCATTAGGTTATGTACCCACACCCATGTACAAAGTTTGTACAAACATTGTTGCCAAAGATTTGCCCCAGTTACTAATTGTTGACTTTAATATCTATTTTTTGTCATCAACAAGCATTTCTTTATGTTACTAATCAAAGAAACTTACTGTGTGATTTAAATTATTTTCACAACATTAAATATTATTAAACATTGCAGTTGATGATGAGCCTCCGTGACAGGCTAACAATATAACTTCAAAGGTGACGCTGCCTACTGCCTTCCCTTACAAACACATGCCAAAAGTAAAGGATTCCCAACGGCCAAACCCCAGCCACTGGAGGCAGTGCCATAAGCAAACTCAGATAAAATATAAGAGTTGCATCCGAAAGGGCATCCGGCATAAAACCTGTGCCAAAGTTGTGTGCAGATTGGATGGTCTGCTGTGGCGACCCCGTGATAGAAACAGAAAAATGACAGTTCTGTTACCCTTTTGTAAATCACAAAGATGTAACAGTGATGCAGAAAAGCATTGTTAGCTTTACCAAATTTGTTATAGGCTATCAACTAATGAGTAATAATTACTGAAGGGTTATGTACACATGCAGAGCCATGGGGTGGGGGAAGGGTGTGACCATGAGAACAAAGGACAGAGTACTTGATCACACAGTGGACAAATTAGAACGCCAGCACGTGCCTGATTCTCCATACTCCCAGCATGCACCTCTGCAGTCTGAGACATTAAATAAAAAAAGTTAAACATTTTATAGTGATTAATGGTTTACTGGGGCAATAAGCATGCCTGTAAAGATTGTGTAACATGGTTGTATTCAGATCGGTGCTGCAAATCTACGGGGAAAACCTATGTGGGTCTATTCTACTCGCCATGAACAGTACATGTGGAAAGGGCCCTCCACACTTATAGGGGCCCGTGACAAGCCAAGTTCGTGGGTGCTACGGCCCCGCATATACTAAAATTGGAACGATACAGAGAAGATTAGCATGGCCCCTGCGCAAGGATGACACGCAAAATCGTGAAGCGTTACCATATTTTTAATCACTTGTAGAAATAACCCTAATTAAATCTACTAAACCCCTAAAAACACTTCCAAACCCTAAGAAAAATGCATTTTAACCAGTTAGAAACAACTAGAATCCAAGCCACTCTGACTTCAATTTACTGTGTTGAAAGAAGACCATAGGGACCCGACATTACATTTTATGCCAGTACAACAAGCCATTGCTGAGATATTGCCTCAAATTGTGGAATTTCAAATTCGTTTTAGGAAATTTGGAGAAAGAAGAATCAGGATTTGATGTGGATTGGTTTAAAAGGTATGAGCAATTTTACTCATTTGTGAATTATAGCACCCCCTAGAGGTACATTTAGACATAACCTCTTGGAGTGGATTTGTGAATTTTAGCATCCCCTAGAGGTACATTTAGACATAACCTCTTGGAGTGCATTAGGTTATGTACCCACACCCATGTACAAAGTTTGTACAAACATTGTTGCCAAAGATTTGCCCCAGTTACTGATTGTTGACTTTAATATCTATTTTTTGTCATCAACAAGCATTTCTTTATGTTACTAAACAGAGAAACTTACTGTGTGATTTAAATTATTTCCACAACATTAAATATTATTAAACATTGCAGTTGATGATGAGCCTCCGTGACAGGCTAACAATATAACTTCAAAGGTGACGCTGCCTACTGCCTTCCCTTACAAACACATGCCAAAAGTAAAGGATTCCCAACGGCCAAACCCCAGCCACTGGAGGCAGTGCCATAAGCAAACTCAGATAAAATATAAGAGTTGCATCCGAAAGGGCATCCGGCATAAAACCTGTGCCAAAGTTGTGTGCAGATTGGATGGTCTGCTGTGGCGACCCCGTGATAGAAACAGAAAAATGACAGTTCTGTTACCCTTTTGTAAATCACAAAGATGTAACAGTGATGCAGAAAAGCATTGTTAGCTTTACCAAATTTGTTATAGGCTATCAACTAATGAGTAATAATTACTGAAGGGTTATGTACACATGCAGAGCCATGGGGTGGGGGAAGGGTGTGACCATGAGAACAAAGGACAGAGTACTTGATCACACAGTGGACAAATTAGAACGCCAGCACGTGCCTGATTCTCCATACTCCCAGCATGCACCTCTGCAGTCTGAGACATTAAATAAAAAAAGTTAAACATTTTATAGTGATTAATGGTTTACTGGGGCAATAAGCATGCCTGTAAAGATTGTGTAACATGGTTGTATTCAGATCGGTGCTGCAAATCTACGGGGAAAACCTATGTGGGTCTATTCTACTCGCCATGAACAGTACATGTGGAAAGGGCCCTCCACACTTATAGGGGCCCGTGACAAGCCGAGTTCGTGGGTGCTACGGCCCCGCATATACTAAAATTGGAACGATACAGAGAAGATTAGCATGGCCCCTGCGCAAGGATGACACGCAAAATCGTGAAGCGTTACCATATTTTTAATCACTTGTAGAAATAACCCTAATTAAATCTACTAAACCCCTAAAAACACTTCCAAACCCTAAGAAAAATGCATTTTAACCAGTTAGAAACAACTAGAATCCAAGCCACTCTGACTTCAATTTACTGTGTTGAAAGAAGACCATAGGGACCCGACATTACATTTTATGCCAGTACAACAAGCCATTGCTGAGATATTGCCTCAAATTGTGGAATTTCAAATTCGTTTTAGGAAATTTGGAGAAAGAAGAATCAGGATTTGATGTGGATTGGTTTAAAAGGTATGAGCAATTTTACTCATTTGTGAATTATAGCACCCCCTAGAGGTACATTTAGACATAACCTCTTGGAGTGGATTTGTGAATTTTAGCATCCCCTAGAGGTACATTTAGACATAACCTCTTGGAGTGCATTAGGTTATGTACCCACACCCATGTACAAAGTTTGTACAAACATTGTTGCCAAAGATTTGCCCCAGTTACTGATTGTTGACTTTAATATCTATTTTTTGTCATCAACAAGCATTTCTTTATGTTACTAATCAGAGAAACTTACTGTGTGATTTAAATTATTTCCACAACATTAAATATTATTAAACATTGCAGTTGATGATGAGCCTCCGTGACAGGCTAACAATATAACTTCAAAGGTGACGCTGCCTACTGCCTTCCCTTACAAACACATGCCAAAAGTAAAGGATTCCCAACGGCCAAACCCCAGCCACTGGCGGCAGTGCCAGAAGCAAACTCAGATAAAATAGGAGAGTTGAATCCGAAAGGGCATCCGGCATAAAACCTGTGCCAAAGTTGTGTGCAGATTGGATGGTCTGCTGTGGCGACCCCTCGATAGAAACGGAAAAATGACAGTTCTGTTACCCTTTTGTAAATCACAAAGATATAACAGTGATGCAGAAAAGCATTGTTAGCTTTACCAAATTTGTTATAGGCTATCAACTAATGAGTAATAAATACTGAAGGGTTATGTACACATGCAGAGCCACGGGGTGGGGGAAGGGTGTGACCATGAGAACAAAGGACAGAGTACTTGATCACACAGTGGACAAATTAGAACGCCAGCACGTGCCTGATTCTCCATACTCCCAGCATGCACCTCTGCAGTCTGATACATTAAATAAAAAAAGTTAAACATTTTATAGTGTTTAATGGTTTACTGGGGCAATAAGCATGCCTGTAAAGATTGTGTAACATGGTTGTATTCAGATCGGTGCTGCAAATCTACGGGGAAAACCTATGTGGGTCTATTCTACTCGCCATGAACAGTACATGTGGAAAGGGCCCTCCACACTTATAGGGGCCCGTGACAAGCCGAGTTCGTGGGTGCTACGGCCCCGCATATACTAAAATTGGAACGATACAGAGAAGATTAGCATGGCCCCTGCGCAAGGATGACACGCAAAATCGTGAAGCGTTACCATATTTTTAATCACTTGTAGAAATAACCCTAATTAAATCTACTAAACCCCTAAAAACACTTCCAAACCCTAAGAAAAATGCATTTTAACCAGTTAGAAACAACTAGAATCCAAGCCACTCTGACTTCAATTTACTGTGTTGAAAGAAGACCATAGGGACCCGACATTACATTTTATGCCAGTACAACAAGCCATTGCTGAGATATTGCCTCAAATTGTGGAATTTCAAATTCGTTTTAGGAAATTTGGAGAAAGAAGAATCAGGATTTGATGTGGATTGGTTTAAAAGGTATGAGCAATTTTACTCATTTGTGAATTATAGCACCCCCTAGAGGTACATTTAGACATAACCTCTTGGAGTGGATTTGTGAATTTTAGCATCCCCTAGAGGTACATTTAGACATAACCTCTTGGAGTGCATTAGGTTATGTACCCACACCCATGTACAAAGTTTGTACAAACATTGTTGCCAAAGATTTGCCCCAGTTACTGATTGTTGACTTTAATATCTATTTTTTGTCATCAACAAGCATTTCTTTATGTTACTAATCAGAGAAACTTACTGTGTGATTTAAATTATTTCCACAACATTAAATATTATTAAACATTGCAGTTGATGATGAGCCTCCGTGACAGGCTAACAATATAACTTCAAAGGTGACGCTGCCTACTGCCTTCCCTTACAAACACATGCCAAAAGTAAAGGATTCCCAACGGCCAAACCCCAGCCACTGGCGGCAGTGCCAGAAGCAAACTCAGATAAAATAGGAGAGTTGAATCCGAAAGGGCATCCGGCATAAAACCTGTGCCAAAGTTGTGTGCAGATTGGATGGTCTGCTGTGGCGACCCCTCGATAGAAACGGAAAAATGACAGTTCTGTTACCCTTTTGTAAATCACAAAGATATAACAGTGATGCAGAAAAGCATTGTTAGCTTTACCAAATTTGTTATAGGCTATCAACTAATGAGTAATAAATACTGAAGGGTTATGTACACATGCAGAGCCACGGGGTGGGGGAAGGGTGTGACCATGAGAACAAAGGACAGAGTACTTGATCACACAGTGGACAAATTAGAACGCCAGCACGTGCCTGATTCTCCATACTCCCAGCATGCACCTCTGCAGTCTGATACATTAAATAAAAAAAGTTAAACATTTTATAGTGTTTAATGGTTTACTGGGGCAATAAGCATGCCTGTAAAGATTGTGTAACATGGTTGTATTCAGATCGGTGCTGCAAATCTACGGGGAAAACCTATGTGGGTCTATTCTACTCGCCATGAACAGTACATGTGGAAAGGGCCCTCCACACTTATAGGGGCCCGTGACAAGCCGAGTTCGTGGGTGCTACGGCCCCGCATATACTAAAATTGGAACGATACAGAGAAGATTAGCATGGCCCCTGCGCAAGGATGACACGCAAAATCGTGAAGCGTTACCATATTTTTAATCACTTGTAGAAATAACCCTAATTAAATCTACTAAACCCCTAAAAACACTTCCAAACCCTAAGAAAAATGCATTTTAACCAGTTAGAAACAACTAGAATCCAAGCCACTCTGACTTCAATTTACTGTGTTGAAAGAAGACCATAGGGACCCGACATTACATTTTATGCCAGTACAACAAGCCATTGCTGAGATATTGCCTCAAATTGTGGAATTTCAAATTCGTTTTAGGAAATTTGGAGAAAGAAGAATCAGGATTTGATGTGGATTGGTTTAAAAGGTATGAGCAATTTTACTCATTTGTGAATTATAGCACCCCCTAGAGGTACATTTAGACATAACCTCTTGGAGTGGATTTGTGAATTTTAGCATCCCCTAGAGGTACATTTAGACATAACCTCTTGGAGTGCATTAGGTTATGTACCCACACCCATGTACAAAGTTTGTACAAACATTGTTGCCAAAGATTTGCCCCAGTTACTGATTGTTGACTTTAATATCTATTTTTTGTCATCAACAAGCATTTCTTTATGTTACTAATCAGAGAAACTTACTGTGTGATTTAAATTATTTCCACAACATTAAATATTATTAAACATTGCAGTTGATGATGAGCCTCCGTGACAGGCTAACAATATAACTTCAAAGGTGACGCTGCCTACTGCCTTCCCTTACAAACACATGCCAAAAGTAAAGGATTCCCAACGGCCAAACCCCAGCCACTGGCGGCAGTGCCAGAAGCAAACTCAGATAAAATAGGAGAGTTGAATCCGAAAGGGCATCCGGCATAAAACCTGTGCCAAAGTTGTGTGCAGATTGGATGGTCTGCTGTGGCGACCCCTCGATAGAAACGGAAAAATGACAGTTCTGTTACCCTTTTGTAAATCACAAAGATATAACAGTGATGCAGAAAAGCATTGTTAGCTTTACCAAATTTGTTATAGGCTATCAACTAATGAGTAATAAATACTGAAGGGTTATGTACACATGCAGAGCCACGGGGTGGGGGAAGGGTGTGACCATGAGAACAAAGGACAGAGTACTTGATCACACAGTGGACAAATTAGAACGCCAGCACGTGCCTGATTCTCCATACTCCCAGCATGCACCTCTGCAGTCTGATACATTAAATAAAAAAAGTTAAACATTTTATAGTGTTTAATGGTTTACTGGGGCAATAAGCATGCCTGTAAAGATTGTGTAACATGGTTGTATTCAGATCGCTGCTGCAAATCTACGGGGAAAACCTATGTGGGTCTATTCTACTCGCCATGAACAGTACATGTGGAAAGGGCCCTCCACACTTATAGGGGCCCGTGACAAGCCGAGTTCGTGGGTGCTACGGCCCCGCATATACTAAAATTGGAACGATACAGAGAAGATTAGCATGGCCCCTGCGCAAGGATGACACGCAAAATCGTGAAGCGTTACCATATTTTTAATCACTTGTAGAAATAACCCTAATTAAATCTACTAAACCCCTAAAAACACTTCCAAACCCTAAGAAAAATGCATTTTAACCAGTTAGAAACAACTAGAATCCAAGCCACTCTGACTTCAATTTACTGTGTTGAAAGAAGACCATAGGGACCCGACATTACATTTTATGCCAGTACAACAAGCCATTGCTGAGATATTGCCTCAAATTGTGGAATTTCAAATTCGTTTTAGGAAATTTGGAGAAAGAAGAATCAGGATTTGATGTGGATTGGTTTAAAAGGTATGAGCAATTTTACTCATTTGTGAATTATAGCACCCCCTAGAGGTACATTTAGACATAACCTCTTGGAGTGGATTTGTGAATTTTAGCATCCCCTAGAGGTACATTTAGACATAACCTCTTGGAGTGCATTAGGTTATGTACCCACACCCATGTACAAAGTTTGTACAAACATTGTTGCCAAAGATTTGCCCCAGTTACTGATTGTTGACTTTAATATCTATTTTTTGTCATCAACAAGCATTTCTTTATGTTACTAATCAGAGAAACTTACTGTGTGATTTAAATTATTTCCACAACATTAAATATTATTAAACATTGCAGTTGATGATGAGCCTCCGTGACAGGCTAACAATATAACTTCAAAGGTGACGCTGCCTACTGCCTTCCCTTACAAACACATGCCAAAAGTAAAGGATTCCCAACGGCCAAACCCCAGCCACTGGCGGCAGTGCCAGAAGCAAACTCAGATAAAATAGGAGAGTTGAATCCGAAAGGGCATCCGGCATAAAACCTGTGCCAAAGTTGTGTGCAGATTGGATGGTCTGCTGTGGCGACCCCTCGATAGAAACGGAAAAATGACAGTTCTGTTACCCTTTTGTAAATCACAAAGATATAACAGTGATGCAGAAAAGCATTGTTAGCTTTACCAAATTTGTTATAGGCTATCAACTAATGAGTAATAAATACTGAAGGGTTATGTACACATGCAGAGCCACGGGGTGGGGGAAGGGTGTGACCATGAGAACAAAGGACAGAGTACTTGATCACACAGTGGACAAATTAGAACGCCAGCACGTGCCTGATTCTCCATACTCCCAGCATGCACCTCTGCAGTCTGATACATTAAATAAAAAAAGTTAAACATTTTATAGTGTTTAATGGTTTACTGGGGCAATAAGCATGCCTGTAAAGATTGTGTAACATGGTTGTATTCAGATCGCTGCTGCAAATCTACGGGGAAAACCTATGTGGGTCTATTCTACTCGCCATGAACAGTACATGTGGAAAGGGCCCTCCACACTTATAGGGGCCCGTGACAAGCCGAGTTCGTGGGTGCTACGGCCCCGCATATACTAAAATTGGAACGATACAGAGAAGATTAGCATGGCCCCTGCGCAAGGATGACACGCAAAATCGTGAAGCGTTACCATATTTTTAATCACTTGTAGAAATAACCCTAATTAAATCTACTAAACCCCTAAAAACACTTCCAAACCCTAAGAAAAATGCATTTTAACCAGTTAGAAACAACTAGAATCCAAGCCACTCTGACTTCAATTTACTGTGTTGAAAGAAGACCATAGGGACCCGACATTACATTTTATGCCAGTACAACAAGCCATTGCTGAGATATTGCCTCAAATTGTGGAATTTCAAATTCGTTTTAGGAAATTTGGAGAAAGAAGAATCAGGATTTGATGTGGATTGGTTTAAAAGGTATGAGCAATTTTACTCATTTGTGAATTATAGCACCCCCTAGAGGTACATTTAGACATAACCTCTTGGAGTGGATTTGTGAATTTTAGCATCCCCTAGAGGTACATTTAGACATAACCTCTTGGAGTGCATTAGGTTATGTACCCACACCCATGTACAAAGTTTGTACAAACATTGTTGCCAAAGATTTGCCCCAGTTACTGATTGTTGACTTTAATATCTATTTTTTGTCATCAACAAGCATTTCTTTATGTTACTAATCAGAGAAACTTACTGTGTGATTTAAATTATTTCCACAACATTAAATATTATTAAACATTGCAGTTGATGATGAGCCTCCGTGACAGGCTAACAATATAACTTCAAAGGTGACGCTGCCTACTGCCTTCCCTTACAAACACATGCCAAAAGTAAAGGATTCCCAACGGCCAAACCCCAGCCACTGGCGGCAGTGCCAGAAGCAAACTCAGATAAAATAGGAGAGTTGAATCCGAAAGGGCATCCGGCATAAAACCTGTGCCAAAGTTGTGTGCAGATTGGATGGTCTGCTGTGGCGACCCCTCGATAGAAACGGAAAAATGACAGTTCTGTTACCCTTTTGTAAATCACAAAGATATAACAGTGATGCAGAAAAGCATTGTTAGCTTTACCAAATTTGTTATAGGCTATCAACTAATGAGTAATAAATACTGAAGGGTTATGTACACATGCAGAGCCACGGGGTGGGGGAAGGGTGTGACCATGAGAACAAAGGACAGAGTACTTGATCACACAGTGGACAAATTAGAACGCCAGCACGTGCCTGATTCTCCATACTCCCAGCATGCACCTCTGCAGTCTGATACATTAAATAAAAAAAGTTAAACATTTTATAGTGTTTAATGGTTTACTGGGGCAATAAGCATGCCTGTAAAGATTGTGTAACATGGTTGTATTCAGATCGGTGCTGCAAATCTACGGGGAAAACCTATGTGGGTCTATTCTACTCGCCATGAACAGTACATGTGGAAAGGGCCCTCCACACTTATAGGGGCCCGTGACAAGCCGAGTTCGTGGGTGCTACGGCCCCGCATATACTAAAATTGGAACGATACAGAGAAGATTAGCATGGCCCCTGCGCAAGGATGACACGCAAAATCGTGAAGCGTTACCATATTTTTAATCACTTGTAGAAATAACCCTAATTAAATCTACTAAACCCCTAAAAACACTTCCAAACCCTAAGAAAAATGCATTTTAACCAGTTAGAAACAACTAGAATCCAAGCCACTCTGACTTCAATTTACTGTGTTGAAAGAAGACCATAGGGACCCGACATTACATTTTATGCCAGTACAACAAGCCATTGCTGAGATATTGCCTCAAATTGTGGAATTTCAAATTCGTTTTAGGAAATTTGGAGAAAGAAGAATCAGGATTTGATGTGGATTGGTTTAAAAGGTATGAGCAATTTTACTCATTTGTGAATTATAGCACCCCCTAGAGGTACATTTAGACATAACCTCTTGGAGTGGATTTGTGAATTTTAGCATCCCCTAGAGGTACATTTAGACATAACCTCTTGGAGTGCATTAGGTTATGTACCCACACCCATGTACAAAGTTTGTACAAACATTGTTGCCAAAGATTTGCCCCAGTTACTGATTGTTGACTTTAATATCTATTTTTTGTCATCAACAAGCATTTCTTTATGTTACTAATCAGAGAAACTTACTGTGTGATTTAAATTATTTCCACAACATTAAATATTATTAAACATTGCAGTTGATGATGAGCCTCCGTGACAGGCTAACAATATAACTTCAAAGGTGACGCTGCCTACTGCCTTCCCTTACAAACACATGCCAAAAGTAAAGGATTCCCAACGGCCAAACCCCAGCCACTGGCGGCAGTGCCAGAAGCAAACTCAGATAAAATAGGAGAGTTGAATCCGAAAGGGCATCCGGCATAAAACCTGTGCCAAAGTTGTGTGCAGATTGGATGGTCTGCTGTGGCGACCCCTCGATAGAAACGGAAAAATGACAGTTCTGTTACCCTTTTGTAAATCACAAAGATATAACAGTGATGCAGAAAAGCATTGTTAGCTTTACCAAATTTGTTATAGGCTATCAACTAATGAGTAATAAATACTGAAGGGTTATGTACACATGCAGAGCCACGGGGTGGGGGAAGGGTGTGACCATGAGAACAAAGGACAGAGTACTTGATCACACAGTGGACAAATTAGAACGCCAGCACGTGCCTGATTCTCCATACTCCCAGCATGCACCTCTGCAGTCTGATACATTAAATAAAAAAAGTTAAACATTTTATAGTGTTTAATGGTTTACTGGGGCAATAAGCATGCCTGTAAAGTTTGTGTAACATGGTTGTATTCAGATCGGTGCTGCAAATCTACGGGGAAAACCTATGTGGGTCTATTCTACTCGCCATGAACAGTACATGTGGAAAGGGCCCTCCACACTTATAGGGGCCCGTGACAAGCCGAGTTCGTGGGTGCTACGGCCCCGCATATACTAAAATTGGAACGATACAGAGAAGATTAGCATGGCCCCTGCGCAAGGATGACACGCAAAATCGTGAAGCGTTACCATATTTTTAATCACTTGTAGAAATAACCCTAATTAAATCTACTAAACCCCTAAAAACACTTCCAAACCCTAAGAAAAATGCATTTTAACCAGTTAGAAACAACTAGAATCCAAGCCACTCTGACTTCAATTTACTGTGTTGAAAGAAGACCATAGGGACCCGACATTACATTTTATGCCAGTACAACAAGCCATTGCTGAGATATTGCCTCAAATTGTGGAATTTCAAATTCGTTTTAGGAAATTTGGAGAAAGAAGAATCAGGATTTGATGTGGATTGGTTTAAAAGGTATGAGCAATTTTACTCATTTGTGAATTATAGCACCCCCTAGAGGTACATTTAGACATAACCTCTTGGAGTGGATTTGTGAATTTTAGCATCCCCTAGAGGTACATTTAGACATAACCTCTTGGAGTGCATTAGGTTATGTACCCACACCCATGTACAAAGTTTGTACAAACATTGTTGCCAAAGATTTGCCCCAGTTACTGATTGTTGACTTTAATATCTATTTTTTGTCATCAACAAGCATTTCTTTATGTTACTAATCAGAGAAACTTACTGTGTGATTTAAATTATTTCCACAACATTAAATATTATTAAACATTGCAGTTGATGATGAGCCTCCGTGACAGGCTAACAATATAACTTCAAAGGTGACGCTGCCTACTGCCTTCCCTTACAAACACATGCCAAAAGTAAAGGATTCCCAACGGCCAAACCCCAGCCACTGGCGGCAGTGCCAGAAGCAAACTCAGATAAAATAGGAGAGTTGAATCCGAAAGGGCATCCGGCATAAAACCTGTGCCAAAGTTGTGTGCAGATTGGATGGTCTGCTGTGGCGACCCCTCGATAGAAACGGAAAAATGACAGTTCTGTTACCCTTTTGTAAATCACAAAGATATAACAGTGATGCAGAAAAGCATTGTTAGCTTTACCAAATTTGTTATAGGCTATCAACTAATGAGTAATAAATACTGAAGGGTTATGTACACATGCAGAGCCACGGGGTGGGGGAAGGGTGTGACCATGAGAACAAAGGACAGAGTACTTGATCACACAGTGGACAAATTAGAACGCCAGCACGTGCCTGATTCTCCATACTCCCAGCATGCACCTCTGCAGTCTGATACATTAAATAAAAAAAGTTAAACATTTTATAGTGTTTAATGGTTTACTGGGGCAATAAGCATGCCTGTAAAGATTGTGTAACATGGTTGTATTCAGATCGGTGCTGCAAATCTACGGGGAAAACCTATGTGGGTCTATTCTACTCGCCATGAACAGTACATGTGGAAAGGGCCCTCCACACTTATAGGGGCCCGTGACAAGCCGAGTTCGTGGGTGCTACGGCCCTGCATATACTAAAATTGGAACGATACAGAGAAGATTAGCATGGCCCCTGCGCAAGGATGACACGCAAAATCGTGAAGCGTTACCATATTTTTAATCACTTGTAGAAATAACCCTAATTAAATCTACTAAACCCCTAAAAACACTTCCAAACCCTAAGAAAAATGCATTTTAACCAGTTAGAAACAACTAGAATCCAAGCCACTCTGACTTCAATTTACTGTGTTGAAAGAAGACCATAGGGACCCGACATTACATTTTATGCCAGTACAACAAGCCATTGCTGAGATATTGCTTCAAATTGTGGAATTTCAAATTCATTTTAGGAAATTTGGAGAAAGAAGAATCAGGATTTGATGTCGATTGGTTTAAAAGGTATGAGCAATTTTACTCATTTGTGAATTATAGCACCCCCTAGAGGTACATTTAGACATAACCTCTTGGAGTGGATTTGTGAATTTTAGCATCCCCTAGAGGTACATTTAGACATAACCTCTTGGAGTGCATTAGGTTATGTACCCACACCCATGTACAAAGTTTGTACAAACATTGTTGCCAAAGATTTGCCCCAGTTACTGATTGTTGACTTTAATATCTATTTTTTGTCATCAACAAGCATTTCTTTATGTTACTAATCAGAGAAACTTACTGTGTGATTTAAATTATTTCAACAACATTAAATATTACTGAACATTGCAGTTGATGATGAGCCTCCGTGACAGGCTGACAATATAACTTCAAAGGTGACGCTGCCTACTGCCTTCGCTTACAAACACATGCCAAAAGTAAAGGATTCCCAACGGCCAAACCCCAGCCACTGGAGGCAGTGCCAGAAGCAAACTCAGATAAAATAGGAGAGTTGCATCCGAAAGGGCATCCGGCATAAAACCTGTGCCAAAGTTGTGTGCAGATTGGATGGTCTGCTGTGGCGACCCCTCGATAGAAACGGAAAAATGACAGTTCTGTTACCCTTTTGTAAATCACAAAGATATAACAGTGATGCAGAAAAGCATTGTTAGCTTTACCAAATTTGTTATAGGCTATCAACTAATGAGTAATAATTACTGAAGGGTTATGTACACATGCAGAGCCACGGGGTGGGGGAAGGGTGTGACCATGAGAACAAAGGACAGAGTACTTGATCACACAGTGGACAAATTAGAACGCCAGCACGTGCCTGATTCTCCATACTCCCAGCATGCACCTCTGCAGTCTGAGACATTAAATAAAATAAGTTAAACATTTTATAGAGTTTAATGGTTTACTGGGGCAATAAGCATGCCTGTAAAGATTGTGTAACATGGTTGTATTCAGATCGGTGCTGCAAATCTACGGGGAAAACCTATGTGGGTCTATTCTACTCGCCATGAACAGTACATGTGGAAAGGGCCCTCCACACTTATAGGGGCCCGTGACAAGCCGAGTTCGTGGGTGCTACGGCCCCGCATATACTAAAATTGGAACGATACAGAGAAGATTAGCATGGCCCCTGCGCAAGGATGACACGCAAAATCGTGAAGCGTTACCATATTTTTAATCACTTGTAGAAATAACCCTAATTAAATCTACTAAACCCCTAAAAACACTTCCAAACCCTAAGAAAAATGCATTTTAACCAGTTAGAAACAACTAGAATCCAAGCCACTCTGACTTCAATTTACTGTGTTGAAAGAAGACCATAGGGACCCGACATTACATTTTATGCCAGTACAACAAGCCATTGCTGAGATATTGCTTCAAATTGTGGAATTTCAAATTCATTTTAGGAAATTTGGAGAAAGAAGAATCAGGATTTGATGTCGATTGGTTTAAAAGGTATGAGCAATTTTACTCATTTGTGAATTATAGCACCCCCTAGAGGTACATTTAGACATAACCTCTTGGAGTGGATTTGTGAATTTTAGCATCCCCTAGAGGTACATTTAGACATAACCTCTTGGAGTGCATTAGGTTATGTACCCACACCCATGTACAAAGTTTGTACAAACATTGTTGCCAAAGATTTGCCCCAGTTACTGATTGTTGACTTTAATATCTATTTTTTGTCATCAACAAGCATTTCTTTATGTTACTAATCAGAGAAACTTACTGTGTGATTTAAATTATTTCAACAACATTAAATATTACTGAACATTGCAGTTGATGATGAGCCTCCGTGACAGGCTGACAATATAACTTCAAAGGTGACGCTGCCTACTGCCTTCGCTTACAAACACATGCCAAAAGTAAAGGATTCCCAACGGCCAAACCCCAGCCACTGGAGGCAGTGCCAGAAGCAAACTCAGATAAAATAGGAGAGTTGCATCCGAAAGGGCATCCGGCATAAAACCTGTGCCAAAGTTGTGTGCAGATTGGATGGTCTGCTGTGGCGACCCCTCGATAGAAACGGAAAAATGACAGTTCTGTTACCCTTTTGTAAATCACAAAGATATAACAGTGATGCAGAAAAGCATTGTTAGCTTTACCAAATTTGTTATAGGCTATCAACTAATGAGTAATAATTACTGAAGGGTTATGTACACATGCAGAGCCACGGGGTGGGGGAAGGGTGTGACCATGAGAACAAAGGACAGAGTACTTGATCACACAGTGGACAAATTAGAACGCCAGCACGTGCCTGATTCTCCATACTCCCAGCATGCACCTCTGCAGTCTGAGACATTAAATAAAATAAGTTAAACATTTTATAGAGTTTAATGGTTTACTGGGGCAATAAGCATGCCTGTAAAGATTGTGTAACATGGTTGTATTCAGATCGGTGCTGCAAATCTACGGGGAAAACCTATGTGGGTCTATTCTACTCGCCATGAACAGTACATGTGGAAAGGGCCCTCCACACTTATAGGGGCCCGTGACAAGCCGAGTTCGTGGGTGCTACGGCCCCGCATATACTAAAATTGGAACGATACAGAGAAGATTAGCATGGCCCCTGCGCAAGGATGACACGCAAAATCGTGAAGCGTTACCATATTTTTAATCACTTGTAGAAATAACCCTAATTAAATCTACTAAACCCCTAAAAACACTTCCAAACCCTAAGAAAAATGCATTTTAACCAGTTAGAAACAACTAGAATCCAAGCCACTCTGACTTCAATTTACTGTGTTGAAAGAAGACCATAGGGACCCGACATTACATTTTATGCCAGTACAACAAGCCATTGCTGAGATATTGCTTCAAATTGTGGAATTTCAAATTCGTTTTAGGAAATTTGGAGAAAGAAGAATCAGGATTTGATGTCGATTGGTTTAAAAGGTATGAGCAATTTTACTCATTTGTGAATTATAGCACCCCCTAGAGGTACATTTAGACATAACCTCTTGGAGTGCATTAGGTTATGTACCCACACCCATGTACAAAGTTTGTACAAACATTGTTGCCAAAGATTTGCCCCAGTTACTGATTGTTGACTTTAATATCTATTTTTTGTCATCAACAAGCATTTCTTTATGTTACTAATCAGAGAAACTTACTGTGTGATTTAAATTATTTCCACAACATTAAATATTACTAAACATTGCAGTTGATGATGAGCCTCCGTGACAGGCTGACAATATAACTTCAAAGGTGACGCTGCCTACTGCCTTCGCTTACAAACACATGCCAAAAGTAAAGGATTCCCAACGGCCAAACCCCAGCCACTGGAGGCAGTGCCAGAAGCAAACTCAGATAAAATATAAGAGTTGCATCCGAAAGGGCATCCGGCATAAAACCCGTGCCAAAGTTGTGTGCAGATTGGATGGTCTGCTGTGGCGACCCCTCGATAGAAACGGAAAAATGACAGTTCTGTTACCCTTTTGTAAATCACAAAGATATAACAGTGATGCAGAAAAGCATTGTTAGCTTTACCAAATTTGTTATAGGCTATCAACTAATGAGTAATAATTACTGAAGGGTTATGTACACATGCAGAGCCACGGGGTGGGGGAAGGGTGTGACCATGAGAACAAAGGACAGAGTACTTGATCACACAGTGGACAAATTAGAACGCCAGCACGTGCCTGATTCTCCATACTCCCAGCATGCACCTCTGCAGTCTGAGACATTAAATAAAAAAAGTTAAACATTTTATAGTGTTTAATGGTTTACTGGGGCAATAAGCATGCCTGTAAAGATTGTGTAACATGGTTGTATTCAGATCGGTGCTGCAAATCTACGGGAAAAACCTATGTGGGTCTATTCTACTCGCCATGAACAGTACATGTGGAAAGGGCCCTCCACACTTATAGGGGCCCGTGACAAGCCGAGTTCGTGGGTGCTACGGCCCCGCATATACTAAAATTGGAACGATACAGAGAAGATTAGCATGGCCCCTGCGCAAGGATGACACGCAAAATCGTGAAGCGTTACCATATTTTTAATCACTTGTAGAAATAACCCTAATTAAATCTACTAAACCCCTAAAAACACTTCCAAACACTAAGAAAAATGCATTTTAACCAGTTAGAAACAACTAGAATCCAAGCCACTCTGACTTCAATTTACTGTGTTGAAAGAAGACCATAGGGACCCGACATTACATTTTATGCCAGTACAACAAGCCATTGCTGAGATATTGCTTCAAATTGTGGAATTTCAAATTCATTTTAGGAAATTTGGAGAAAGAAGAATCAGGATTTGATGTCGATTGGTTTAAAAGGTATGAGCAATTTTACTCATTTGTGAATTATAGCACCCCCTAGAGGTACATTTAGACATAACCTCTTGGAGTGGATTTGTGAATTTTAGCATCCCCTAGAGGTACATTTAGACATAACCTCTTGGAGTGCATTAGGTTATGTACCCACACCCATGTACAAAGTTTGTACAAACATTGTTGCCAAAGATTTGCCCCAGTTACTGATTGTTGACTTTAATATCTATTTTTTGTCATCAACAAGCATTTCTTTATGTTACTAATCAGAGAAACTTACTGTGTGATTTAAATTATTTCAACAACATTAAATATTACTGAACATTGCAGTTGATGATGAGCCTCCGTGACAGGCTGACAATATAACTTCAAAGGTGACGCTGCCTACTGCCTTCGCTTACAAACACATGCCAAAAGTAAAGGATTCCCAACGGCCAAACCCCAGCCACTGGAGGCAGTGCCAGAAGCAAACTCAGATAAAATAGGAGAGTTGCATCCGAAAGGGCATCCGGCATAAAACCTGTGCCAAAGTTGTGTGCAGATTGGATGGTCTGCTGTGGCGACCCCTCGATAGAAACGGAAAAATGACAGTTCTGTTACCCTTTTGTAAATCACAAAGATATAACAGTGATGCAGAAAAGCATTGTTAGCTTTACCAAATTTGTTATAGGCTATCAACTAATGAGTAATAATTACTGAAGGGTTATGTACACATGCAGAGCCACGGGGTGGGGGAAGGGTGTGACCATGAGAACAAAGGACAGAGTACTTGATCACACAGTGGACAAATTAGAACGCCAGCACGTGCCTGATTCTCCATACTCCCAGCATGCACCTCTGCAGTCTGAGACATTAAATAAAAAAAGTTAAACATTTTATAGAGTTTAATGGTTTACTGGGGCAATAAGCATGCCTGTAAAGATTGTGTAACATGGTTGTATTCAGATCGGTGCTGCAAATCTACGGGGAAAACCTATGTGGGTCTATTCTACTCGCCATGAACAGTACATGTGGAAAGGGCCCTCCACACTTATAGGGGCCCGTGACAAGCCGAGTTCGTGGGTGCTACGGCCCCGCATATACTAAAATTGGAACGATACAGAGAAGATTAGCATGGCCCCTGCGCAAGGATGACACGCAAAATCGTGAAGCGTTACCATATTTTTAATCACTTGTAGAAATAACCCTAATTAAATCTACTAAACCCCTAAAAACACTTCCAAACCCTAAGAAAAATGCATTTTAACCAGTTAGAAACAACTAGAATCCAAGCCACTCTGACTTCAATTTACTGTGTTGAAAGAAGACCATAGGGACCCGACATTACATTTTATGCCAGTACAACAAGCCATTGCTGAGATATTGCTTCAAATTGTGGAATTTCAAATTCATTTTAGGAAATTTGGAGAAAGAAGAATCAGGATTTGATGTCGATTGGTTTAAAAGGTATGAGCAATTTTACTCATTTGTGAATTATAGCACCCCCTAGAGGTACATTTAGACATAACCTCTTGGAGTGGATTTGTGAATTTTAGCATCCCCTAGAGGTACATTTAGACATAACCTCTTGGAGTGCATTAGGTTATGTACCCACACCCATGTACAAAGTTTGTACAAACATTGTTGCCAAAGATTTGCCCCAGTTACTGATTGTTGACTTTAATATCTATTTTTTGTCATCAACAAGCATTTCTTTATGTTACTAATCAGAGAAACTTACTGTGTGATTTAAATTATTTCAACAACATTAAATATTACTGAACATTGCAGTTGATGATGAGCCTCCGTGACAGGCTGACAATATAACTTCAAAGGTGACGCTGCCTACTGCCTTCGCTTACAAACACATGCCAAAAGTAAAGGATTCCCAACGGCCAAACCCCAGCCACTGGAGGCAGTGCCAGAAGCAAACTCAGATAAAATAGGAGAGTTGCATCCGAAAGGGCATCCGGCATAAAACCTGTGCCAAAGTTGTGTGCAGATTGGATGGTCTGCTGTGGCGACCCCTCGATAGAAACGGAAAAATGACAGTTCTGTTACCCTTTTGTAAATCACAAAGATATAACAGTGATGCAGAAAAGCATTGTTAGCTTTACCAAATTTGTTATAGGCTATCAACTAATGAGTAATAATTACTGAAGGGTTATGTACACATGCAGAGCCACGGGGTGGGGGAAGGGTGTGACCATGAGAACAAAGGACAGAGTACTTGATCACACAGTGGACAAATTAGAACGCCAGCACGTGCCTGATTCTCCATACTCCCAGCATGCACCTCTGCAGTCTGAGACATTAAATAAAATAAGTTAAACATTTTATAGAGTTTAATGGTTTACTGGGGCAATAAGCATGCCTGTAAAGATTGTGTAACATGGTTGTATTCAGATCGGTGCTGCAAATCTACGGGGAAAACCTATGTGGGTCTATTCTACTCGCCATGAACAGTACATGTGGAAAGGGCCCTCCACACTTATAGGGGCCCGTGACAAGCCGAGTTCGTGGGTGCTACGGCCCCGCATATACTAAAATTGGAACGATACAGAGAAGATTAGCATGGCCCCTGCGCAAGGATGACACGCAAAATCGTGAAGCGTTACCATATTTTTAATCACTTGTAGAAATAACCCTAATTAAATCTACTAAACCCCTAAAAACACTTCCAAACCCTAAGAAAAATGCATTTTAACCAGTTAGAAACAACTAGAATCCAAGCCACTCTGACTTCAATTTACTGTGTTGAAAGAAGACCATAGGGACCCGACATTACATTTTATGCCAGTACAACAAGCCATTGCTGAGATATTGCTTCAAATTGTGGAATTTCAAATTCGTTTTAGGAAATTTGGAGAAAGAAGAATCAGGATTTGATGTCGATTGGTTTAAAAGGTATGAGCAATTTTACTCATTTGTGAATTATAGCACCCCCTAGAGGTACATTTAGACATAACCTCTTGGAGTGCATTAGGTTATGTACCCACACCCATGTACAAAGTTTGTACAAACATTGTTGCCAAAGATTTGCCCCAGTTACTGATTGTTGACTTTAATATCTATTTTTTGTCATCAACAAGCATTTCTTTATGTTACTAATCAGAGAAACTTACTGTGTGATTTAAATTATTTCCACAACATTAAATATTACTAAACATTGCAGTTGATGATGAGCCTCCGTGACAGGCTGACAATATAACTTCAAAGGTGACGCTGCCTACTGCCTTCGCTTACAAACACATGCCAAAAGTAAAGGATTCCCAACGGCCAAACCCCAGCCACTGGAGGCAGTGCCAGAAGCAAACTCAGATAAAATATAAGAGTTGCATCCGAAAGGGCATCCGGCATAAAACCTGTGCCAAAGTTGTGTGCAGATTGGATGGTCTGCTGTGGCGACCCCTCGATAGAAACGGAAAAATGACAGTTCTGTTACCCTTTTGTAAATCACAAAGATATAACAGTGATGCAGAAAAGCATTGTTAGCTTTACCAAATTTGTTATAGGCTATCAACTAATGAGTAATAATTACTGAAGGGTTATGTACACATGCAGAGCCACGGGGTGGGGGAAGGGTGTGACCATGAGAACAAAGGACAGAGTACTTGATCACACAGTGGACAAATTAGAACGCCAGCACGTGCCTGATTCTCCATACTCCCAGCATGCACCTCTGCAGTCTGAGACATTAAATAAAAAAAGTTAAACATTTTATAGTGTTTAATGGTTTACTGGGGCAATAAGCATGCCTGTAAAGATTGTGTAACATGGTTGTATTCAGATCGGTGCTGCAAATCTACGGGGAAAACCTATGTGGGTCTATTCTACTCGCCATGAACAGTACATGTGGAAAGGGCCCTCCACACTTATAGGGGCCCGTGACAAGCCGAGTTCGTGGGTGCTACGGCCCCGCATATACTAAAATTGGAACGATACAGAGAAGATTAGCATGGCCCCTGCGCAAGGATGACACGCAAAATCGTGAAGCGTTACCATATTTTTAATCACTTGTAGAAATAACCCTAATTAAATCTACTAAACCCCTAAAAACACTTCCAAACACTAAGAAAAATGCATTTTAACCAGTTAGAAACAACTAGAATCCAAGCCACTCTGACTTCAATTTACTGTGTTGAAAGAAGACCATAGGGACCCGACATTACATTTTATGCCAGTACAACAAGCCATTGCTGAGATATTGCTTCAAATTGTGGAATTTCAAATTCATTTTAGGAAATTTGGAGAAAGAAGAATCAGGATTTGATGTCGATTGGTTTAAAAGGTATGAGCAATTTTACTCATTTGTGAATTATAGCACCCCCTAGAGGTACATTTAGACATAACCTCTTGGAGTGGATTTGTGAATTTTAGCATCCCCTAGAGGTACATTTAGACATAACCTCTTGGAGTGCATTAGGTTATGTACCCACACCCATGTACAAAGTTTGTACAAACATTGTTGCCAAAGATTTGCCCCAGTTACTGATTGTTGACTTTAATATCTATTTTTTGTCATCAACAAGCATTTCTTTATGTTACTAATCAGAGAAACTTACTGTGTGATTTAAATTATTTCAACAACATTAAATATTACTGAACATTGCAGTTGATGATGAGCCTCCGTGACAGGCTGACAATATAACTTCAAAGGTGACGCTGCCTACTGCCTTCGCTTACAAACACATGCCAAAAGTAAAGGATTCCCAACGGCCAAACCCCAGCCACTGGAGGCAGTGCCAGAAGCAAACTCAGATAAAATAGGAGAGTTGCATCCGAAAGGGCATCCGGCATAAAACCTGTGCCAAAGTTGTGTGCAGATTGGATGGTCTGCTGTGGCGACCCCTCGATAGAAACGGAAAAATGACAGTTCTGTTACCCTTTTGTAAATCACAAAGATATAACAGTGATGCAGAAAAGCATTGTTAGCTTTACCAAATTTGTTATAGGCTATCAACTAATGAGTAATAATTACTGAAGGGTTATGTACACATGCAGAGCCACGGGGTGGGGGAAGGGTGTGACCATGAGAACAAAGGACAGAGTACTTGATCACACAGTGGACAAATTAGAACGCCAGCACGTGCCTGATTCTCCATACTCCCAGCATGCACCTCTGCAGTCTGAGACATTAAATAAAAAAAGTTAAACATTTTATAGAGTTTAATGGTTTACTGGGGCAATAAGCATGCCTGTAAAGATTGTGTAACATGGTTGTATTCAGATCGGTGCTGCAAATCTACGGGGAAAACCTATGTGGGTCTATTCTACTCGCCATGAACAGTACATGTGGAAAGGGCCCTCCACACTTATAGGGGCCCGTGACAAGCCGAGTTCGTGGGTGCTACGGCCCCGCATATACTAAAATTGGAACGATACAGAGAAGATTAGCATGGCCCCTGCGCAAGGATGACACGCAAAATCGTGAAGCGTTACCATATTTTTAATCACTTGTAGAAATAACCCTAATTAAATCTACTAAACCCCTAAAAACACTTCCAAACCCTAAGAAAAATGCATTTTAACCAGTTAGAAACAACTAGAATCCAAGCCACTCTGACTTCAATTTACTGTGTTGAAAGAAGACCATAGGGACCCGACATTACATTTTATGCCAGTACAACAAGCCATTGCTGAGATATTGCTTCAAATTGTGGAATTTCAAATTCGTTTTAGGAAATTTGGAGAAAGAAGAATCAGGATTTGATGTCGATTGGTTTAAAAGGTATGAGCAATTTTACTCATTTGTGAATTATAGCACCCCCTAGAGGTACATTTAGACATAACCTCTTGGAGTGCATTAGGTTATGTACCCACACCCATGTACAAAGTTTGTACAAACATTGTTGCCAAAGATTTGCCCCAGTTACTGATTGTTGACTTTAATATCTATTTTTTGTCATCAACAAGCATTTCTTTATGTTACTAATCAGAGAAACTTACTGTGTGATTTAAATTATTTCCACAACATTAAATATTACTAAACATTGCAGTTGATGATGAGCCTCCGTGACAGGCTGACAATATAACTTCAAAGGTGACGCTGCCTACTGCCTTCGCTTACAAACACATGCCAAAAGTAAAGGATTCCCAACGGCCAAACCCCAGCCACTGGAGGCAGTGCCAGAAGCAAACTCAGATAAAATAGGAGAGTTGCATCCGAAAGGGCATCCGGCATAAAACCTGTGCCAAAGTTGTGTGCAGATTGGATGGTCTGCTGTGGCGACCCCTCGATAGAAACGGAAAAATGACAGTTCTGTTACCCTTTTGTAAATCACAAAGATATAACAGTGATGCAGAAAAGCATTGTTAGCTTTACCAAATTTGTTATAGGCGATCAACTAATGAGTAATAATTACTGAAGGGTTATGTACACATGCAGAGCCACGGGGTGGGGGAAGGGTGTGACCATGAGAACAAAGGACAGAGTACTTGATCACACAGTGGACAAATTAGAACGCCAGCACGTGCCTGATTCTCCATACTCCCAGCATGCACCTCTGCAGTCTGAGACATTAAATAAAAAAAGTTAAACATTTTATAGAGTTTAATGGTTTACTGGGGCAATAAGCATGCCTGTAAAGATTGTGTAACATGGTTGTATTCAGATCGGTGCTGCAAATCTACGGGGAAAACCTATGTGGGTCTATTCTACTCGCCATGAACAGTACATGTGGAAAGGGCCCTCCACACTTATAGGGGCCCGTGACAAGCCGAGTTCGTGGGTGCTACGGCCCCGCATATACTAAAATTGGAACGATACAGAGAAGATTAGCATGGCCCCTGCGCAAGGATGACACGCAAAATCGTGAAGCGTTACCATATTTTTAATCACTTGTAGAAATAACCCTAATTAAATCTACTAAACCCCTAAAAACACTTCCAAACCCTAAGAAAAATGCATTTTAACCAGTTAGAAACAACTAGAATCCAAGCCACTCTGACTTCAATTTACTGTGTTGAAAGAAGACCATAGGGACCCGACATTACATTTTATGCCAGTACAACAAGCCATTGCTGAGATATTGCTTCAAATTGTGGAATTTCAAATTCGTTTTAGGAAATTTGGAGAAAGAAGAATCAGGATTTGATGTCGATTGGTTTAAAAGGTATGAGCAATTTTACTCATTTGTGAATTATAGCACCCCCTAGAGGTACATTTAGACATAACCTCTTGGAGTGGATTTGTGAATTTTAGCATCCCCTAGAGGTACATTTAGACATAACCTCTTGGAGTGCATTAGGTTATGTACCCACACCCATGTACAAAGTTTGTACAAACATTGTTGCCAAAGATTTGCCCCAGTTACTGATTGTTGACTTTAATATCTATTTTTTGTCATCAACAAGCATTTCTTTATGTTACTAATCAGAGAAACTTACTGTGTGATTTAAATTATTTCCACAACATTAAATATTATTAAACATTGCAGTTGATGATGAGCCTCCGTGACAGGCTAACAATATAACTTCAAAGGTGACGCTGCCTACTGCCTTCCCTTACAAACACATGCCAAAAGTAAAGGATTCCCAACGGCCAAACCCCAGCCACTGGAGGCAGTGCCAGAAGCAAACTCAGATAAAATATAAGAGTTGCATCCGAAAGGGCATCCGGCATAAAACCTGTGCCAAAGTTGTGTGCAGATTGGATGGTCTGCTGTGGCGACCCCTCGATAGAAACGGAAAAATGACAGTTCTGTTACCCTTTTGTAAATCACAAAGATATAACAGTGATGCAGAAAAGCATTGTTAGCTTAACCAAATTTGTTATAGGCTATCAACTAATGAGTAATAATTACTGAAGGGTTATGTACACATGCAGAGCCACGGGGTGGGGGAAGGGTGTGACCATGAGAACAAAGGACAGAGTACTTGATCACACAGTGGACAAATTAGAACGCCAGCACGTGCCTGATTCTCCATACTCCCAGCATGCACCTCTGCAGTCTGAGACATTAAATAAAAAAAGTTAAACATTTTATAGTGTTTAATGGTTTACTGGGGCAATAAGCATGCCTGTAAAGATTGTGTAACATGGTTGTATTCAGATCGGTGCTGCAAATCTACGGGGAAAACCTATGTGGGTCTATTCTACTCGCCATGAACAGTACATGTGGAAAGGGCCCTCCACACTTATAGGGGCCCGTGACAAGCCGAGTTCGTGGGTGCTACGGCCCCGCATATACTAAAATTGGAACGATACAGAGAAGATTAGCATGGCCCCTGCGCAAGGATGACACGCAAAATCGTGAAGCGTTACCATATTTTTAATCACTTGTAGAAATAACCCTAATTAAATCTACTAAACCCCTAAAAACACTTCTAAACCCTAAGAAAAATGCATTTTAACCAGTTAGAAACAACTAGAATCCAAGCCACTCTGACTTCAATTTACTGTGTTGAAAGAAGACCATAGGGACACGACATTACATTTTATGCCAGTACAACAAGCCATTGCTGAGATATTGCTTCAAATTGTGGAATTTCAAATTCGTTTTAGGAAATTTGGAGAAAGAAGAATCAGGATTTGATGTCGATTGGTTTAAAAGGTATGAGCAATTTTACTCATTTGTGAATTATAGCACCCCCTAGAGGTACATTTAGACATAACCTCTTGGAGTGGATTTGTGAATTTTAGCATCCCCTAGAGGTACATTTAGACATAACCTCTTGGAGTGCATTAGGTTATGTACCCACACCCATGTACAAAGTTTGTACAAACATTGTTGCCAAAGATTTGCCCCAGTTACTGATTGTTGACTTTAATATCTATTTTTTGTCATCAACAAGCATTTCTTTATGTTACTAATCAGAGAAACTTACTGTGTGATTTAAATTATTTCCACAACATTAAATATTATTAAACATTGCAGTTGATGATGAGCCTCCGTGACAGGCTAACAATATAACTTCAAAGGTGACGCTGCCTACTGCCTTCCCTTACAAACACATGCCAAAAGTAAAGGATTCCCAACGGCCAAACCCCAGCCACTGGAGGCAGTGCCAGAAGCAAACTCAGATAAAATAAGAGAGTTGCATCCGAAAGGGCATCCGGCATAAAACCTGTGCCAAAGTTGTGTGCAGATTGGATGGTCTGCTGTGGCGACCCCTCGATAGAAACGGAAAAATGACAGTTCTGTTACCCTTTTGTAAATCACAAAGATATAACAGTGATGCAGAAAAGCATTGTTAGCTTTACCAAATTTGTTATAGGCTATCAACTAATGAGTAATAATTACTGAAGGGTTATGTACACATGCAGAGCCACGGGGTGGGGGAAGGGTGTGACCATGAGAACAAAGGACAGAGTACTTGATCACACAGTGGACAAATTAGAACGCCAGCATGTGCCTGATTCTCCATACTCCCAGCATGCACCTCTGCAGTCTGAGACATTAAATAAAAAAAGTTAAACATTTTATAGTGTTTAATGGTTTACTGGGGCAATAAGCATGCCTGTAAAGATTGTGTAACATGGTTGTATTCAGATCGGTGCTGCAAATCTACGGGGAAAACCTATGTGGGTCTATTCTACTCGCCATGAACAGTACATGTGGAAAGGGCCCTCCACACTTATAGGGGCCCGTGACAAGCCGAGTTCGTGGGTGCTACGGCCCCGCATATACTAAAATTGGAACGATACAGAGAAGATTAGCATGGCCCCTGCGCAAGGATGACACGCAAAATCGTGAAGCGTTACCATATTTTTAATCACTTGTAGAAATAACCCTAATTAAATCTACTAAACCCCTAAAAACACTTCCAAACCCTAAGAAAAATGCATTTTAACCAGTTAGAAACAACTAGAATCCAAGCCACTCTGACTTCAATTTACTGTGTTGAAAGAAGACCATAGGGACCCGACATTACATTTTATGCCAGTACAACAAGCCATTGCTGAGATATTGCTTCAAATTGTGGAATTTCAAATTCGTTTTAGGAAATTTGGAGAAAGAAGAATCAGGATTTGATGTCGATTGGTTTAAAAGGTATGAGCAATTTTACTCATTTGTGAATTATAGCACCCCCTAGAGGTACATTTAGACATAACCTCTTGGAGTGCATTAGGTTATGTACCCACACCCATGTACAAAGTTTGTACAAACATTGTTGCCAAAGATTTGCCCCAGTTACTGATTGTTGACTTTAATATCTATTTTTTGTCATCAACAAGCATTTCTTTATGTTACTATTCAGAGAAACTTACTGTGTGATTTAAATTATTTCCACAACATTAAATATTACTAAACATTGCAGTTGATGATGAGCCTCCGTGACAGGCTGACAATATAACTTCAAAGGTGACGCTGCCTACTGCCTTCGCTTACAAACACATGCCAAAAGTAAAGGATTCCCAACGGCCAAACCCCAGCCACTGGAGGCAGTGCCAGAAGCAAACTCAGATAAAATAGGAGAGTTGCATCCGAAAGGGCATCCGGCATAAAACCTGTGCCAAAGTTGTGTGCAGATTGGATGGTCTGCTGTGGCGACCCCTCGATAGAAACGGAAAAATGACAGTTCTGTTACCCTTTTGTAAATCACAAAGATATAACAGTGATGCAGAAAAGCATTGTTAGCTTTACCAAATTTGTTATAGGCTATCAACTAATGAGTAATAATTACTGAAGGGTTATGTACACATGCAGAGCCACGGGGTGGGGGAAGGGTGTGACCATGAGAACAAAGGACAGAGTACTTGATCACACAGTGGACAAATTAGAACGCCAGCACGTGCCTGATTCTCCATACTCCCAGCATGCACCTCTGCAGTCTGAGACATTAAATAAAAAAAGTTAAACATTTTATAGAGTTTAATGGTTTACTGGGGCAATAAGCATGCCTGTAAAGATTGTGTAACATGGTTGTATTCAGATCGGTGCTGCAAATCTACGGGGAAAACCTATGTGGGTCTATTCTACTCGCCATGAACAGTACATGTGGAAAGGGCCCTCCACACTTATAGGGGCCCGTGACAAGCCGAGTTCGTGGGTGCTACGGCCCCGCATATACTAAAATTGGAACGATACAGAGAAGATTAGCATGGCCCCTGCGCAAGGATGACACGCAAAATCGTGAAGCGTTACCATATTTTTAATCACTTGTAGAAATAACCCTAATTAAATCTACTAAACCCCTAAAAACACTTCCAAACCCTAAGAAAAATGCATTTTAACCAGTTAGAAACAACTAGAATCCAAGCCACTCTGACTTCAATTTACTGTGTTGAAAGAAGACCATAGGGACCCGACATTACATTTTATGCCAGTACAACAAGCCATTGCTGAGATATTGCTTCAAATTGTGGAATTTCAAATTCGTTTTAGGAAATTTGGAGAAAGAAGAATCAGGATTTGATGTCGATTGGTTTAAAAGGTATGAGCAATTTTACTCATTTGTGAATTATAGCACCCCCTAGAGGTACATTTAGACATAACCTCTTGGAGTGGATTTGTGAATTTTAGCATCCCCTAGAGGTACATTTAGACATAACCTCTTGGAGTGCATTAGGTTATGTACCCACACCCATGTACAAAGTTTGTACAAACATTGTTGCCAAAGATTTGCCCCAGTTACTGATTGTTGACTTTAATATCTATTTTTTGTCATCAACAAGCATTTCTTTATGTTACTAATCAGAGAAACTTACTGTGTGATTTAAATTATTTCCACAACATTAAATATTACTAAACATTGCAGTTGATGATGAGCCTCCGTGACAGGCTGACAATATAACTTCAAAGGTGACGCTGCCTACTGCCTTCGCTTACAAACACATGCCAAAAGTAAAGGATTCCCAACGGCCAAACCCCAGCCACTGGAGGCAGTGCCAGAAGCAAACTCAGATAAAATATAAGAGTTGCATCCGAAAGGGCATCCGGCATAAAACCTGTGCCAAAGTTGTGTGCAGATTGGATGGTCTGCTGTGGCGACCCCTCGATAGAAACGGAAAAATGACAGTTCTGTTACCCTTTTGTAAATCACAAAGATATAACAGTGATGCAGAAAAGCATTGTTAGCTTTACCAAATTTGTTATAGGCTATCAACTAATGAGTAATAATTACTGAAGGGTTATGTACACATGCAGAGCCACGGGGTGGGGGAAGGGTGTGACCATGAGAACAAAGGACAGAGTACTTGATCACACAGTGGACAAATTAGAACGCCAGCACGTGCCTGATTCTCCATACTCCCAGCATGCACCTCTGCAGTCTGAGACATTAAATAAAAAAAGTTAAACATTTTATAGTGTTTAATGGTTTACTGGGGCAATAAGCATGCCTGTAAAGATTGTGTAACATGGTTGTATTCAGATCGGTGCTGCAAATCTACGGGGAAAACCTATGTGGGTCTATTCTACTCGCCATGAACAGTACATGTGGAAAGGGCCCTCCACACTTATAGGGGCCCGTGACAAGCCGAGTTCGTGGGTGCTACGGCCCCGCATATACTAAAATTGGAACGATACAGAGAAGATTAGCATGGCCCCTGCGCAAGGATGACACGCAAAATCGTGAAGCGTTACCATATTTTTAATCACTTGTAGAAATAACCCTAATTAAAATTCGTTTTAAGAAAATTTGGAGAAAGAAGAATCAGGATTTGATGTGGATTGGTTTAAAAGGTATGAGCAATTTTACTCATTTGTGAATTATAGCACCCCCTAGAGGTACATTTAGACATAACCTCTTGGAGTGGATTTGTGAATTTTAGCATCCCCTAGAGGTACATTTAGACATAACCTCTTGGAGTGCATTAGGTTATGTACCCACACCCATGTACAAAGTTTGTACAAACATTGTTGCCAAAGATTTGCCCCAGTTACTGATTGTTGACTTTAATATCTATTTTTTGTCATCAACAAGCATTTCTTTATGTTACTAATCAGAGAAACTTACTGTGTGATTTAAATTATTTCCACAACATTAATGTTACGTGGTGCGGTATGGAGAGCCGCACCACGAGATGTTATATTGGGTTATAAGAGCCCTGACGCAGGGCTTTAGAGGAAATCAGTGAAATAGGAGGCTGTGAGAGTGCTTGTGATACGCACGGAAGACCTTCCCGTTTGGAGATAGCGTGGGATTATTAATTAAGAGAACTTAAAATGAAACAAATGAAAACTAATAACACAAAATAAACAGAGCTCCGCCGTCTACGTGAGAATGGACGGGGCTCTGGAAAACAAAACAAAAACTATATCCTCTCGGGGCGTTCGCCCTTACCAAGGATTTATGAGGAGAGAGGGGTTGTGTTTTATGCACACTTTATACTTTACCCAAGAGCGCACGCTACACGGCTGCGTGACGCTCTCTCTCTCTCTCGCTCTCTCGCCGGCGTCTTAAGGAGGCAGAGGCTGGGGCTTTGCCTCTGTCTTTACTTGCGCGCTTTTCTTTTTCTTTCTTTCTTTCTTTCTTTGTCTGTCTTGGCCCTGATACCTTACCGGTGCTACCTAATATTCGCACGAAGTGCGGAGGTATCAGGGCCCTTATATAGACATGCTGCCAGGTGCGGCTCATTCAGGCTAATTGCCTGACGGCGGCGTTGCCTGGCAGCCGTGTGCATAAATGGCCGCGTCTTTGCCTGTTCAGAACCCCGCATGGTAGCAACCTGCGAATCTGCCCGTTCTGAACAGTTTAACAGCGGCTCTGCCTTTTGCGCGAGCCGCATCGTTACAGTACCCCCCCCTCTACGGACGGCTCCCGACGTCCGAGAGTCAATCTGGACCCCACAAAACTCTTTAGTAGGTTTGGGGTCCAGTTTATCCTGAGCGCGGAGGGCTCGATCGCCCAGGCTCTTAACACCAAGTCTGGAGCTCCGCTGCTCGGTCACCTTGGGTGGGTATATGGGGGGGAATATGGTGCGTGATGTACGCCGGCTTGGTACGGGCCTATGATGCGGTTTAACATCCCAGTAGCCTTGAGGGGCAGTAGTAGGGGCTACTGGGGCAGGGGGCGCTGGAACTGGGGTTTGGGTGCCCTTAAGGCAGCTTTGGGCGCACTGACATCCCCAGCTCATAACAGAGCGGGTCGACCAGTCAATGCGAGGGTTGTGATGTTGAAGCCAGGGGAGGCCCAGTACTACTCTCTGTTCTGGCACCCGGGTTACCAGAAAAGAAATTTGCTCGGAGTGACGTCCGAGACGTAGTATGATTGGGGCGGTCCTTTGCGTCACGCACCCCGACTTAATTGGCTGGCCAGCCAGGGAGACCAACGGGATGGCAGAAGGGAGCGGGCGGACTGGAATGCCCCAAGCTGCGGCTAGCCTCCCGTCAATAAAATTTCCTGTGGCTCCCGAATCGATGAGCGCCTCTGTTCGGGCTCTCCGGATTCCGGTCCCTGAGAGCGTGGCTGGAAGGAAGAGCCCTGCATGACGGAGTCTTGACTTTTGGGTCCTACCAGACCCCCCCCTCCTGGGGTGACCCTGTCTGTGGCTTGCTGCGCCACGGGCATCACTTGCCACCTGGGAGCCCCATGGGCTGCTACGCTGAGGGGCAAGCCTGGCAACGCCTATCTGCATGGGCTCTCCCATATCTTCCAGCTCTAGTTCTTCAGGCTCAAAATCAGGGATGGGATATGAAGCCTCAGGCTCTGTCTCCATGAGCGGAGGTGAGGCTTTGCGCCTATAGCCGGGGGAGTCACCGGTTCGGCGCTTAGAGCGGCTTTCGTGGGGTGGAGGAGATGTTCCCCGCCTGGAGCCGCCGGAACGTCCGGCCTGACGCTCACGCATGCGGTTATCCACCCGGATGGCTAGCCTATAAAATTCCTCCAGATCCTGTGGAGGATCACGTAAGGCTAGCTCATCCTTTAGTTGCTCGGAGAGCCCTTGGGTATACGCAGCCATAAGGGCTGCGTCATTCCACCCCGAGCTGGCGGCCCGGGTACGAAACTCGACTGTGTAGTCAGCTACCGATCGCCCCTCTTGACGAATAGAAAGGAGGGGCGACACTATACTACTCGCCGTATGCGGATGGTGGAAAGTGGCCCTAAGTGCCTCAACAAAGGCACTTAGGGTGGCGTGTTCAGAGAGGAGGTGCTGCCACACTGCAGTAGCCCACTCTAGTGCTCTGCCTGTGAGCAGAGACACCATAAATGCAACCTTCGCCCGTTCTGATGGAAATTGGGAAGGTTGCAGCTCGAATATGAGTGAGCACTGCAGGATGAAGGCATTGCACCTCCCTGACTCGCCTGCGTACGGCTGTGGTGAAGGGAGTCGAGTCTCGGCCACCAGATGGGGTGGTTGAGCCACTGATCCGGGGGCGCGAGTCGACTCCGGAATCGACTCGCGGCCAGATGGAAACCCGGAAGTGGCGCGTGCCTCGAGCTGCCCAAAAATTAACTCGAGGCGCTTATTAATCCCACGCATCTCCGAAATCAACGTGGTTAGTGCTTCCTCGTGCCTATCAAGCACTCTCGCTTGACCCTCAACTATTTCCTGCATCGTCTCTAAGCCCGCGGGCTCTACTGATGGTGCGAATATTCTGTTACGTGGTGCGGTATGGAGAGCCGCACCACGAGATGTTATATTGGGTTATAAGAGCCCTGACGCAGGGCTTTAGAGGAAATCAGTGAAATAGGAGGCTGTGAGAGTGCTTGTGATACGCACGGAAGACCTTCCCGTTTGGAGATAGCGTGGGATTATTAATTAAGAGAACTTAAAATGAAACAAATGAAAACTAATAACACAAAATAAACAGAGCTCCGCCGTCTACGTGAGAATGGACGGGGCTCTGGAAAACAAAACAAAAACTATATCCTCTCGGGGCGTTCGCCCTTACCAAGGATTTATGAGGAGAGAGGGGTTGTGTTTTATGCACACTTTATACTTTACCCAAGAGCGCACGCTACACGGCTGCGTGACGCTCTCTCTCTCTCTCGCTCTCTCGCCGGCGTCTTAAGGAGGCAGAGGCTGGGGCTTTGCCTCTGTCTTTACTTGCGCGCTTTTCTTTTTCTTTCTTTCTTTCTTTCTTTGTCTGTCTTGGCCCTGATACCTTACCGGTGCTACCTAATATTCGCACGAAGTGCGGAGGTATCAGGGCCCTTATATAGACATGCTGCCAGGTGCGGCTCATTCAGGCTAATTGCCTGACGGCGGCGTTGCCTGGCAGCCGTGTGCATAAATGGCCGCGTCTTTGCCTGTTCAGAACCCCGCATGGTAGCAACCTGCGAATCTGCCCGTTCTGAACAGTTTAAGAGCGGCTCTGCCTTTTGCGCGAGCCGCATCGTTACAATTAAATATTATTAAACATTGCAGTTGATGATGAGCCTCCGTGACAGGCTAACAATATAACTTCAAAGGTGACGCTGCCTACTGCCTTCCCTTACAAACACATGCCAAAAGTAAAGGATTCCCAACGGCCAAACCCCAGCCACTGGAGGCAGTGCCAGAAGCAAACTCAGATAAAATAGGAGAGTTGCATCCGAAAGGGCATCCGGCATGAAACCTGTGCCAAAGTTGTGTGCAGATTGGATGGTCTGCTGTGGCGACCCCTCGATAGAAACGGAAAAATGACAGTTCTGTTACCCTTTTGTAAATCACAAAGATATAACAGTGATGCAGAAAAGCATTGTTAGCTTTACCAAATTTGTTATAAGCTATCAACTAATGAGGAATAATTACTGAAGGGTTATGTACACATGCAGAGCCACGGGGTGGGGGAAGGTTGTGACCATGAGAACAAAGGACAGAGTACTTGATCACACAGTGGACAAATTAGAACGCCAGCACGTGCCTGATTCTCCTTACTCCCAGCATGCACCTCTGCAGTCTGAGATATTAAATAAAAAAAGTTAAGCGCAGAGGGGATGATGGTAAAAAGAGTCTCCAACAAAACATAATAATAAAGAAACAAAAACACAGAAAGCAAAACACAGGCTCAAAGCTTAACAAAAGGCTCAGAGCTCAACAAAACATGGAGCTGAAACTAAACAAAAACCAGACAAACTAAAGACAAAACAAACTAGAGGCAAGACAAGACGAGACGAGGCTGGGGACAAGACGGGACTGGGGACAAGACAAGACTAGAGCCAAAAGAGACCAGAGAGACTACTGATTGAGCGGGTTAGTATCTAATCTGGTTATTGTATAAATGGATGATGACCCAAGCGGGTTAGTATCTAACCGCGTTCGTAACTAAACCTACAAGGGAAACAAACACACAAGAGGCTAATCCATGCAAGGGGCTATGCAAGGGGCTAGACATGTAAGGGGCTAGACATGAGGCAAACAAACACTGGAGACACACAGAACAGTACTTACACAGATGTCGAGACAAACTAACCACATATACTTAAGCAGAACATCTCCACACATCAAAATACATTTTTCTGATTCTTGCTTTATATTCAATTCAGCCTACTTAATGACACATAATTAAAACACTTCATTTAAAACTTATTTTCTTGGCGTTTAGGCACGTACGATACGGGAGATAATGAGCGTTTTACGTCTATCATATTTGGTTACAACTCCTGTGATGATTATTACCAGGCAGGACGCAAGTCCTTATCACAAGCTTCCCCAGATATCTGTCCCTGTACTGTGCCTCAACGCAGCAGATGATCCCTTCTCACCAAAACATGGTAAGAAACCCATCATCACTTCTTGTGTGAAAGATATGTATCGATCTTGTTCCTAAAGTCATCTTACTGCTTTCTTTCCCTCTCCACAGCTTTCCCGAAAGCTCTGGCTCAGTGCTCACCGAATGTAGCTCTCCTAATAACATCACATGGAGGGCACGTCGGCTTTCTTGAGGGCCTTTTTCCACATGCTGAGAGCTACATGCATCGGGTGTTTGGCAAGTTCATCCGAGCAGTTTTTGAACACCAAAAGGAACTAAAGGAGGCCTGCAGCAACACAGACCAATTTTAAAAACAGCAGAAAAATAAAAATGCAATAAACACTGACTGATTGTACATTGTTAATCCAAAGTTTTTGGAAGGAGTAGCCACTTTGAAAAAGGCTGCAAGAAAACCCAAACAATCACACTCAACTAACTTCTTCTTTGTCTTTCGGCTGTTCCCTTTCAGGGGTCGCCACAGCGAATCATTTGCCTCCATCTAACCCTATCCTCTGCATCCTCTTCTTTCACACCAACTAACTTCATGTCCTCTCTCACTGCATCCATAAATCTCCTCTTTGGTCTTCCTCTAGACCTCCTGCCTGGCAGTTCAAACCTCAGCATCCTTCTACCAATATATTCACAATCTCTCCTCTGAACATGTCCAAACCACCTCAATCTGGCCTCTCTGACTTTATCTCCAAAACATCTAACGTGGGTTGTCCCTCTGATAAACTCATTCTTAATCCTATCCATCCTTGTCACTCCCAAGGAGAACCTCAACATCTTCAGCTCTGCTACCTCCAACTCTGCCTCCTGTCTTTTCTTCAGTGCCACTGTCTCTAAGCCATAGAGCATTGCTGGTCTCACCACTGTCCTGTACACCTTTCCTTTCATTCTCGCTGATACTCTTTTATCGCACAACACACCTGACACTTTTCTCCACCCATTCCAACCTGCCTGTACCCGCCTCTTCACCTCCTTTGAACACTCTCCGTTGCTCTGGACCGTTGACCCTAAGTACTTAAAATCCTGCACCTTCTTTATATCTGCTCCCTGTAGCCTCACTGATTCTCCTGGGTCCCTCTCATTCACACACATGTATTCCGTCTTGCTGCGGCTAACCTTCATTCCTCTGCTTTCCAGAGCATACCTCCACCTCTCCAAATTTTCCTCCACCTGTTCCCTGCTCTCGCTATAGAGCACAATGTCATCTGCAAACATCATAGTCCATGGGGACTCCTGTCTTACCTCATCTGTCATCCTGTCCATCACCAGAGCAAACAAAAAGGGGCTTAGAGCCAATCCTTGATGCAGACCCACCTCCACCTTGAACTCTTCTGTCACACCTACAGCACATCTTACCGCTGTCCTACAGCTCTCATACATGTCCTGCACTACTCTAACATACTTCTCTGCTACTCCAGACCTTCTCATACAGTACCACAGCTCCTCTCTTGGCACCCTGTCATATGCTTTCTCTAAATCTAAAAAGACACAATGCAACTCCCTGTTACCTTCTCTGTACTTCTCCGCCAGCATCCTCAAAGCAAATACTGCATCTGATGTACTCTTTCTAGGCATACAGTGGGAGCCACGTCAAACAGCCGCTTGGAGCATGATAGGTCCATGACAGGACCGTGACAGGACCATGATCGATCCGTGCACGGAATGTGATCCCCCGCGATGACGTAGTTAACGATGCCCCGTCTGTCTGTCTTCAGTCATTTAACCAGTATAACGTTCCCCCATCAAAGATCTGATGGGACATTAATCACTTATCACTACGGTGAATAGATGCGGCAGCAGAGACAGATTAAATCCCTTTAAACATTCACACCTGAACACAATACTAACAGAACTAAACAGTTCCAGAGGGTCAGCGCCTGTTATCAGGACAGGGATCACCTACAGGATACTACTGTAATTTTTACTGCTTATATATTTTTGCCATAGTTTCATTTGGTTTTACGCGATTTCATGTTTTATTTGTTTGTGTGTGTACGTGTGTGCGTGTGTGTGTGTGTGTGTGTGTGTGGGAGAGAGAGAGAGAGAGAGAGAGAGAGAGCGTGCGCGCGGGAGAGGGCTTATATTCTGATTTATCCAGGGTTACTAAAGACTGGCTTACTACTACTAATAAAAAATATTTCAATGTAACCCATGGGTCTCAATCACAAAATCAGCCAACACTGTAAACAGATGACAAGACAAATTATATAGGCTACACTGAAACGTTAATTTGAACATTAAAAAAAAAAAAAAATATATATATATATATATATATATATATATATATATATATATAAATTACGGGGCTTCTCAGTCTTTTGTTAATTTTACTACTGACTGGAAACCAATGTGGCTTATTAAAGATGCACTGTTTTATTGGACATGGCTGTTTTGTAATGTTATGCAGAATAAACACTGTCTACGGTTCGAATATACTGTGAACGTCTCAAAGTCACGTCTCTAGATCCTTCTGCAGTAATGTTATCGTGGTGTAAATTATTAACGTATCGATGTATTTCACTTGCAGACAAAATAGTCTAGTAACGAAAGTAACGAATTCGTCACTACTCTTCTCTTACGCAGCACGGCTAAAAAGATAATAAAAATTACACCAATCCTGCCATGATGCTACCTTGTCCATACACAACACTGGCTGGGGAGATGAACTCAGACTTTACAAAACTTACTATTATTTCATGAGATGAAATTAAGCTAGGATGAAGAGAACAGAAATGAACTCCCCTCTGTGCAATATCTAAGTAGAGTGTAACTGGAGCAGCCACGAAATGCCCCCCGTGTAACTCTGATTAGGAAAAGCTCACGGACACCAAACCTGCAGCACTTTGTTGTAATTTTTATTATCTTTTTAGCCCTGCTGCATGAGAGAAGAGTAGTGACAAATTCGTTACTTTTAATAACTTGATGTTTGATTGAATATTATATAATTTCCAAGTTTGATAGTGTCGATTTTAGAGTGCATTACGTGCAATGCGAAAAGGAAGTAAATAAACACGTAGCAATGCAAAGAGGACAGAGCTGCGAAATATTTAAGCAATATAAATTCAACAAAGTGTGATCATAATGGTTGTTGTTGCTGCTGTTTATGTAATTGGTTCCACCGTGTTACCGAACGCAACTGTGTTCACAAAACCGAGCGGAGGGAAAGAAAAACAGTCGCTAACGCGTTCGGAAGAAAAGGGGTGGCGGCTTTTCTTTGAAGATAGCGATTGTGTAATGGGGGGCAATCCATGGCAGGGGGCGTTTTAGGGCATAACACACCTCTGAACGTCTTTTGTCTTGTAAATGATTATCTTCGTTCACCTTCCAATCCCCCACAGCGCACACACTGTTGCTATGTCTGTTGGGGCACTTGGTTATACACAGCACCTTAATGTATGAAACACTTACTTCCTGGTTTGTTTTATTTTAAATATTGCTTATTACCTTTTCCCGCAAAATAAACATTAAACATAAACAACATCTTAACATTGTGTAAATTATTAACATATTGGTGTCTTTTAATTAAGGACAAAAACAGACCCTGCGCTTGTGTTTAGGACTGATGCTGAACAGCTGTGTACAAGACAACAGTTAAAGCGTTTGTGGATGAGAGGTGTGTGTGCGCGCGCGCGCGCGCTCCTGCATTTCTCCGTTGCTTTAACACAAACATTTTGCGCACAGACAAGTAAGTCTGAAGTACCCCTCCCCCCGCCAAAACCACACACACATAGAGAGCAATTAGCACCATGTCACAGTCAGTATTCTCCACTGAGGTTTCTTACCTTCCATTCCTTCTAAGTTTGTCTTTGCTCTTCTGATGGAGTTCTTAAAACCCCCCAAAAAATTATACTGAGAAAAAAATGATTATGGGTCACAATCACAAACAAAAACTAGCACAGATACATATGATCAATGTTTAACTGTTGTTTTCATTTGTTTCTATAACCAGTTATAATAATAATAATTATGATTATTATTATCATCATTATTATTAGCCCAACTCTTTGACTATTTAAAACAATGTCGGGTCCCATTTTTTGCACATTGAAGTTGTTGGATTAAGTAAATGTATTTTTAAATACACAAACAATCCCCCAACAATTAAAACACGCACACATGACTTTAAAAATAAAATTTATTCTTTTAAAACTAGTCAAAGGTAAAAGAATAATTTGTATAAAACAGGTGAAAACATGTTTAATTTTTGCTTAAAGGTCATTAAAATACCCGGATAACACCAGCTGCTTATCAGTCTCTATCTGGTTCTTTTATATTAAAATATCATTTTTAAAAAATATTAAAGATGGAACTGTTTAATTCTTTGTTTCCCCCCTAAAGTATTAGACGTTTTGCAATTCTATGTTCAGAATATACAGTAGACCTGACCAAACATAATTCTAAAGCTGTTGCACTGTGACGTCATCCCTCCTACAGCTCCCTCAACAGCTTGTTCAGGCTCCTCCAGTAGCTCCAAAAAGCCAACCGTCATTCGTCTGACCCCCCAACCCTCCACAGCGGAGCTCTGATTAAAGACAACAGGAGAATTTAGTGAAGACAAAGATAAATAAACTTTACAGAATATCTAGTTGTAATATATATAAAAGATATTAGTAAACCTACACCACAGAGTGTGTAAAATACTGTTTTGGGGAATTCTGGAATGTAAATAAACTGGGATAACTTTAACCATTGAACTTTGTTAGTGTTAACCCCGGTCTGTCTGTATTATCGTCTGCATTAAATTAAAATGCGCTTTTCATACAAATAAGTTAGGCGATATAACACTCGTATATATTAGTTCATCTCTGAAGCCAAACTATAACTTCCCGAGTACTGAAGCCCCCCCACACACACACACCTCCCCCCACTCCTTAACTGATAAACACTTCAGAGTTTTTATCCAGCTCGGTAACAAAGCGCTCGCGCTACCGCGCAAAGTCACGGCCAAATTGAGAAAAATATAAACCCGGTTATGAGCGTTTAGCTCGCGAGCTCCTGTACATCTATCCTCAGCTTGTGTCCTTCATGAACTGCATCACATTATATTCACAGATATAACCTGCAGATTAACTCTTACCCAAAGAATAAATAAATGCTGAATTTATCCAGACAGCACGCGGTCAGATTCTAAAGGCATTTTTATAGAGCACAAACACTCTTCATCCGGTAGTGCAGCTTTTGTAATAGGGACATTAATAGTATTTTCGAAGCTTTAGTGTCTTTTTTAGTTAAGGAGAAGTGACATTGTGAGTTTGTGACACTGACAGTAATCTGTAATGTTAACTTCAGACTTGGTAAACAGATCATTAAGTTATCTAAAGTTACATCTGACCGCTGCTGGTGCTGCCAGTGATTTTCAAAACGCCGGTAAAAAACTAAACTGGAAAATAAACTGTAAACTAATCCCAAACAAATTTTATAAATTAAAACACCACTTACCGCGAATAGTCCACTAAGCCGCCATCTTCATCTCTAGTGCAGTTTGGCAGCGTCAGTTCGGCGGGGGTGGGTTGTTAAAATCACGTGATTGCAACTCAGCGCAGCTAAATTGCTGGCTTGTGTTAACGTGTCCTTGAGAACGAAGCGCCATCTAGTGGTGGAACCAGGTCAATGCATAAATAGGGCTTGAATGGGCGTGTTTACTGTGAAATCTTGACACGCCTTTCTCGAAGAAAAAGGAGGGGGGACTACGGCGTGCATAGGGCAGCCGTACGCCATTCGTACGCAATTCACACGGCCGCGGCTATTTGGCGTAGCTCCATCTGTAAAACCATATTGCTGCTCACAAATGCTCACCTCTGCACTTAACCTAGCTTCCACTACTCTTTCCCACAGCTTCATTGTATGGCTTATTAGCTTTATACCTCTATAATTGCCACAGCTTTGCACATCTCCCTTGTTATCTTAAAAATTGGCACCAATACACTTCTCCTCCATTCCTCTGGAATCCTCTCACTCTCCAAGATCTTGTTAAACAAACTTGTCAGAAACTCTACTGCCACCTCTCCTAAGCACTTCCATACCTCCACAGGTATGCCATCAGGACCAACAGCCTTTCCACTCTTTATCCTCTTCAACGCCCTTCTCACCTCACTTTTACTAATATTTGCTACTTCCTGGTCCACAACAGTCACCTCTTCTACTCTTTGTTCCCTTTCGTTTTCCTCATTCATCAACTCCTTAAAGTACTCCTTCCATCTTCCCATCACCCTCCTGGCATCTGTCAGTACATTTTCATCTCTATCTTTAATCACTCTAACCTGCTGCACATCCTTCCCATCTCTATCTCTCTGCCTTGCCAACCTGTACAGATCCACCTCTCCCTCCTTACTGTCTAGCCTAGCATACAAGTCCTCATATGCTCTTTGCCTTTGCCACCTCTACCTTCACCTTACTCTGCATCTCCCTATACTCCTGTCTACTCTTTTCAGTCCTCTCAGTGTCCCACTTCTTCTTAGCTAGCCTCTTTCCCTGTATACACTCCTGGACTTCCTCATTCCACCACCAAGTCTCCTTGTCCACTTTCCCCTTACCTGATGATACACCAAGTACCCTCCTACCTGTCTCCCTGATCACATTGGCTGTAGTTGTCCAGTCAACTGAAAGCCCCTCCTGACCACCCATAGCCTGTCTCAACTCCTCCCTAAAGACTTCACAACATTCTTCCTTTCTCAGCTTCCACCACTTTGTCCTCTGCTCTGCCTTTGTCCTCTTCGCCTTCCTCACCACCAGGGTTATTTTACACACCACCATTCTGTGTTGTCTGGCTACACTCTCCCCTACCAACACTTTGCAGTCACTGATCTCTTTCAGATTACAACGTCGACACAAGATGTAGTCGACCTGAGTGCTTCTGCCTCCACTTTTATATGTCACCCTATGTTCCTGCCTCTTCTGGAAGAAAGTATTTACTACTGCCATTTCCATCCTCTTTGCAAAGTCCACCACCATCTGTCCTTCTACATTCCTGTCCTGAAGACCAAACCTGCCCATCACATTTTCATCACCTCTGTTCCCTTCCCCAACATGTCCATTGAAGTCTGCACCAATCACCACTCTTTCACCTCTGGGGATGCTCTGCATCACTTCATCTAACTCATTCCAGAATTTCTCCTTCTCTTTTAACTCACATCCTACCTGTGGGGCATAACCACTAACAACATTTAACATTATCCCTTCAATTTCCAGCTTCAGACTCATCACCCTATCTGATACTCTCTTCACCTCTAAAACATTCCTTACAAACTCCTCTTTCAGAATAACTCCTACTCCATTTCTTTTCCTATCCACACCATGGTAAAACAATTTGAACCCTGATCCTAAGCTTCTAGCCTTGCTACCTTTCCACCTGGTCTCCTGGACATACAGTATATCCACCTTTCTTCTCTGCATCATATCAACTAACTCTCTTCCCTTCCCTGTCATGGTTCCAACATTCAAAGTCCCTACTATCACTCCTAAACTCTTGCCTTTCCTCTTCTCTCTCTGCTTTCGAACACGCCTTCCTCCTCTCCTTCTTCGACCAACAGTAGCCCAATTTCCACCAGCACCCTGTAGGTCAACAACACCAGTGGCAGTCGTTGTTAACCCGGGCCACGACCGATCCGGTATGGGAATTATATTCGTGATTCGCATCATTGATTTGGCAAAAGTTTTACGTCGGATGCCCTTCCTGACACAACCCTCTGCATTTATCCAGACTTGGGACTGGCACAAGAAGACACTGAATTGCGCCACCCGTGGTTGCATTAATCACACTCAACTAAGAGGTTAATTAATTCAGATGATAATTATTTGAACTGATATTTTTTAACATGTGTTGATTTCAGAAAACCCTAATTCAATAACAATTCTGCTGCGGAAAATGACCCGTTCAAAAATGTAGGCTATCTGAAGCCCAATATTTTAAAATGTTATGAGATTACTGTTTGTAATGAGTATTTACTGTATAAAGTTCTGAATGGAAATGTACTTCATTTATGCACTTCGTTTTAATTCAACTCTACAGTATAAACACATGAGTAGTATTTTTTATCTCTATCAGAAGTCAAGGCAATGAAAAATGACATAGATGACTGTTATGGTTAGGTGTTGGTGTACTTTATTTACCATTCTAAATTTGTTCACCACAAGAGTCAGCTTGTTCAATATCTAAAGGTGGTGGCCTTTTGTTTTTGTCCCAAATATAAAACATGTGTGACTTAACAGGTGTGCAGTTGTGTTGTGTTTTTCCATTTTCCCCTAGAGTATAAACTGCTTTTACCAGGACATTACACACTCAAACCTAAGGATTATTTAGGTGCTTCAAACCTCCAAACCACAAAGTGTTTTCCCCATGCCTTTGTTCAAACACACACCCAATAAAATGATCATGTAACTTTTATTTAAATTTCATCTCTCCCTTCATCTTGTTGTGCTTAGCAGAAGCCTGTTACATGATGTGTTCTAGCAATTTCCATCAATCAGTTCCGCTTCCTTGTCAACCAGCTGAAATATGTGATTTTAAAGAGTCAAATGCCACAAGGAAACCACTTGCATAGTGTTTTCCCCCTTTTTATTTATTTATTCATTTTGTTTGTTTTTTTTTTTTGCTTTTTTGTTCTTCACAATCCCTGCTATGGTGTTTAGGAAAACTGCATCAGGGTGAACACAGGCTGAAATTGTCAACACGTTTTCTATGCAAAGTAATATAATATAACTTAAAATCATTCTATACAGCATATACAGTCAGGTATATTCTATATATATTCTATATATTCTAACAGCATATAACCTAAACCCTACAGCATACACAGTCAGGTCCATAAGTGTTTGGACAGTGACATAACTTTCAGAATTTGTCTTAATAGATTTAAAATGAAGAAACCAATGTGTGATTAAAGTGTAGATGTTCAGCTTTTCTTTTGAGCTTTTGAGTTTAACAAAACCATTCAGGAATAGCCTTTACAACCATTTCATAGCAACTCTATTTTCACAGGCTTAAAAGTAATTAAACAATTAAACTGATAAACAGTTGCATAGGTGATTGTGATCTGCAGTGTTGGGGGATGTTACATTTTAAAGTAACTAATTACATTATGTAACGGTTAACCCCTAGAGGTCGCCAAAGCGCCTGGGTTTGTTTGTTTTAGTTTGGAGTTTGTGTTTAAGTTGGACTGCGTGTCCCAGACTGCACCTCGGTCAGGTGACGTGGGAGTTTACCTGAACCGAGGTAAGATAATTAAGTTAATTATAAATAGCCTGACTGGAGCGCAGTCAGGCGTCTAGCTTTTGTTGTCCTTGTAAGATTTATGTTGGTGTTTATTTTATGTGTTTATTGAATAAAAAGCAAATACTAAACCGCCAGCTCGCCTCCTGCAAATTATGCCACGCACACTCAAACGCCGACTGAGAAATCATGACAGAAAGCTAGACCGTCGAAGTGGCATAGCGGAGGTCGCTCCCCCAGATGTTTTTTGGGGGGGCGCTATCACCATCTCGCCCGAGCTGGCGGAATGGCTGGAGGACAGCGAGGAGCAAGGTGAGAGAGAGCTCTTGCAGAGCTGGGAAGGATGCAGGCTCATCGAACCGGCGGACTGGCTGGAGGACAGCGAGGAGCAGCGAGAGACAAGAGCGCGGCACAGCTGGGAAGGCTGCAGACTCGCCATTCGGCGGACGCCGTTTAAAGGTGAGGCAGCGGGGAGAGACACGGTCCCAGGCACCATCCAAGAGGCGTGGGCCAAGGAGGCCTGGCAGGACGGTGACGTGGATCTAACGGTGGAGGACTACACGTGGTTGGCGCAGCAAAACAGAAAGCGCATTTCCGACCTGCGGGAGCAGGTGGCGCAACTCCAAATGCTGCTCGTCCAGGTTCGAAAGAACCACGCTGTAGCTCCGGATACTCTCCCTCTCTCTAATCTGGACGACGCGATCCTCCTCCCGCTCCCGCCGGTAGTCAACGCGGAGGTCTACGCGCCGCGGCTGCACGGCGACGTGGATACGTTTCCTCCACCGCCGCCGCCTCTGCCAGACATGGGGGACGTCGCTCCCGCTCCACAGCCGCCAAGCGTCGTGTGCGGCACTGCCGATCTGCCGCCTCCAAGCTGCACGAACGTCGAGCCAGCGCCTCAGCCGGGCTTCGAGGTCGGTCTGCTGCTTCCCCCACCTCCCGGCTTTGTAGACATCGCGCCAGCTCAGCAGCTGCCGATGGACGCAGCGAACGACGCTCCAGCTCCTCAGCCGGGCTTCGAGGTCGGTCTGCTGCTTCCTCCGCCTCCCGGCTTTGAAGACATCGCGCCAGCTCCGCCGCCGCCGCCACCCAGCCTGCCGAGCGTCGCTCCAGCTCCTCAGCCGCCGCCGAGCGTCGCTCCAGCTCCGCCCAATATTTTAAAATGTTATGAGATTACTGTTTGTAATGAGTATTTACTGTATAAAGTTCTGAATGGAAATGTACTTCATTTATGCACTTCGTTTTAATTCAACTCTACAGTATAAACACATGAGTAGTATTTTTTATCTCTATCAGAAGTCAAGGCAATGAAAAATGACATAGATGACTGTTATGGTTAGGTGTTGGTGTACTTTATTTACCATTCTAAATTTGTTCACCACAAGAGTCAGCTTGTTCAATATCTAAAGGTGGTGGCCTTTTGTTTTTGTCCCAAATATAAAACATGTGTGACTTAACAGGTGTGCAGTTGTGTTGTGTTTTTCCATTTTCCCCTAGAGTATAAGCTGCTTTTACCAGGACATTACACACTCAAACCTAAGGATTATTAAAATGTTAATACATTTTTTTATCACATGTTTACATTCTTGACCATAAAACTTTATTATTTAGGTGCTTCAAACCTCCAAACCACAAAGTGTTTTCCCCATGCCTTTGTTCAAACACACACCCAATAAAATGATCATGTAACTTTTATTTAAATTTCATCTCTCCCTTCATCTTGTTGTGCTTAGCAGAAGCCTGTTACATGATGTGTTCTAGCAATTTCCATCAATCAGTTCCGCTTCCTTGTTAACCAGCTGAAATATGTGATTTTAAAGAGTCAAATGCCACAAGGAAACCACTTGCATAGTGTTTTCCCCCTTTTTATTTATTTATTCATTTTGTTTGTTTTTTTTTTTGCTTTTTTGTTCTTCACAATCCCTGCTATGGTGTTTAGGAAAACTGCATCAGGGTGAACACAGGCTGAAATTGTCAACACGTTTTCTATGCAAAGTAATATAATATAACTTAAAATCATTCTATACAGCATATACAGTGAGGTATATTCTATATATATTCTATATATTCTAACAGCATATAACCTAAACCCTACAGCATACACAGTCAGGTCCATAAGTGTTTGGACAGTGACATAACTTTCAGAATTTGTCTTAATAGATTTGAAATGAAGAAACCAATGTGTGATTAAAGTGTAGATGTTCAGCTTTTCTTTTGAGCTTTTGAGTTTAACAAAACCCTTCAGGAATAGCCTGTACAACCATTTCATAGCAACTCTATTTTCACAGGCTTAAAAGTAATTAAACAATTAAACTGATAAACAGTTGCATAGGTGATTGTGATCTGCAGTGTTGGGGGATGTTACATTTTAAAGTAACTAATTACATTATGTAACGGTTAACCCCTAGAGGGCGCCAAAGCGCCTGGGTTTGTTTGTTTTAGTTTGGAGTTTGTGTTTAAGTTGGACTGTGTGTCCCAGACTGCACCTCGGTCAGGTGACGTGGGAGTTCACCTGAACCGAGGTAAAATAATTAAGTTTATTATAAATAGCCTGACTGGAGCGCAGTCAGGTGTCTAGCTTTTGTTGTCCTTGTAAGATTTATGTTGGTGTTTATTTTATGTGTTTATTGAATAAAAAGCAAATACTAAACCGCCAGCTCGCCTCCTGCAAATTATGCCACGCACACTCAAACGCCAACTGAGAAATCATGACAGAAAGCTAGACCGTCGAAGTGGCATAGCGGAGGTCGCTCCCCCAGATGTTTTTTGGGGGGGCGCTATCACCATCTCGCCCGAGCTGGCGGAATGGCTGGAGGACAGCGAGGAGCAAGGTGAGAGAGAGCTCTTGCAGAGCTGGGAAGGATGCAGGCTCATCGAACCGGCGGACTGGCTGGAGGACAGCGAGGAGCAGCGAGAGACAAGAGCGCGGCACAGCTGGGAAGGCTGCAGACTCGCCATTCGGCGGACGCCGTTTAAAGGTGAGGCAGCGGGGAGAGACACGGTCCCAGGCACCATCCAAGAGGTGTGCGCCGAGGAGGCCTGGCAGGACGGTGACGTGGATCTAACGGTGGAGGACTACACGTTGTTGGCGCAGCAAAACAGAGAGCGCATTTCCGATCTGCGGGAGCAGGTGGCGCAACTCCAAATGCTGCTCGTCCAGGTTCGAAAGAACCACGCTGTAGCTCCGGATACTCTCCCTCTCTCTAATCTGGACGACGCGATCCTCCTCCCGCTCCCGCCGGTAGTCAATGCGGAGGTCTACGCGCCGTGGCTGCACGGCGACGTGGATACGTTTCCTCCACCGCCGCTGCCTCTGCCAGACATGGGGGACGTCGCTCCCGCTCCACAGCCGCCAAGCGTCGTGTGCGGCACTGCCGATCTGCCGCCTCCAAGCTGCACGAACGTCGAGCCAGCGCCTCAGCCGGGCTTCGAGGTCGGTCTGCTGCTTCCTCCGCCTCCCGGCTTTGAAGACATCGCGCCAGCTCCGCCGCCGCCCAGCCCGTCGAGCGTCGCTCCAGCTCCTCAGCCGCCGCCGAGCGTCGCTCCAGCTCCGCCCAATACTTTAAAATGTTATGAGATTACTGTTTGTAATGAGTATTTACTGTATAAAGTTCTGAATGGAAATGTACTTCATTTATGCACTTCGTTTTAATTCAACTCTACAGTATAAACACATGAGTAGTATTTTTTATCTCTATCAGAAGTCAAGGCAATGAAAAATGACATAGATGACTGTTATGGTTAGGTGTTGGTGTACTTTATTTACCATTCTAAATTTGTTCACCACGAGAGTCAGCTTGTTCAATATCTAAAGGTGGTGGCCTTTTGTTTTTGTCCCAAATATAAAACATGTGTGACTTAACAGGTGTGCAGTTGTGTTGTGTTTTTTCATTTTCCCCTAGAGTATAAGCTGCTTTTACCAGGACATTACACACTCAAACCTAAGGATTATTAAAATGTTAATACATTTTTTTATCACATGTTTACATTCTTGACCATAAAACTTTATTATTTAGGTGCTTCAAACCTCCAAACCACAAAGTGTTTTCCCCATGCCTTTGTTCAAACACACACCCAATAAAATGATCATGTAACTTTTATTTAAATTTCATCTCTCCCTTCATCTTGTTGTGCTTAGCAGAAGCCTGTTACATGATGTGTTCTAGCAATTTCCATCAATCAGTTCCGCTTCCTTGTCAACCAGCTGAAATATGTGATTTTAAAGAGTCAAATGCCACAAGGAAACCACTTGCATAGTGTTTTCCCCCTTTTTATTTATTTATTCATTTTGTTTGTTTTTTTTGCTTTTTTGTTCTTCACAATCCCTGCTATGGTGTTTAGGAAAACTGCATCAGGGTGAACACAGGCTGAAATTGTCAACACGTTTTCTATGCAAAGTAATATAATATAACTTAAAATCATTCTATACAGCATATACAGTGAGGTATATTCTATATATATTCTATATATTCTAACAGCATATAACCTAAACCCTACAGCATACACAGTCAGGTCCATAAGTGTTTGGACAGTGACATAACTTTCAGAATTTGTCTTAATAGATTTGAAATGAAGAAACCAATGTGTGATTAAAGTGTAGATGTTCAGCTTTTCTTTTGAGCTTTTGAGTTTAACAAAACCATTCAGGAATAGCCTGTACAACCATTTCATAGCAACTCTATTTTCACAGGCTTAAAAGTAATTAAACAATTAAACTGATAAACAGTTGCATAGGTGATTGTGATCTGCAGTGTTGGGGGATGTTACATTTTAAAGTAACTAATTACATTATGTAACGGTTAACCCCTAGAGGGCGCCAAAGCGCCTGGGTTTGTACGTTTCCTCCACCGCAGCCGCCTCTGCCAGACATGGGGGACGTCGCTCCCGCTCCACAGCCGCCAAGCGTCGTGTGCGGCACTGCCGATCTGCCGCCTCCAAGCTGCACGAACGTCGAGCCAGCGCCTCAGCCGGGCTTCGAGGTCGGTCTGCTGCTTCCCCCGCCTCCCGGCTTTGTAGACATCGCACCAGCTCAGCAGCCGCCAATGGACGCAGCGAACGACGCTCCGGCTCCTCAGCCGGGCTTCGGGTCGGCCTGCTGCTTCCTCCGCCTCCTGGCTTTGAAGACATCGCGCCAGCTCCGCGGCCGCCGCCGCCCAGCCCGCCGAGCGTCGCTCCAGCTCCTCAGCCGCCGCCGAGCGTCGCTCCAGCTCTTTAGCCTCGCATGCGGGCGTGGATTACGCAGGCTGGCCAACCCAGCTCGAAAGAGGGGATCGACCGCCTCGGTGTTGGGGGTCCAGACTGGGACCGCTGGGGAGGGAGTCCGGGTCCTCCGGTAGTTTTTTAGGGGGGGGTACTGTAACGGTTAACCCCTAGAGGGCACCAAAGCGCCTGGGTTTGTTTGTTTTAGTTTGGAGTTTATGTTTAAGTTGGACTGCGTGTCCCAGACTGCTCCTCGGTCAGGTGACGTGGGAGTTCACCTGAACCGAGGTAAGATAATTAAGTTAATTATAAATAGCCTGACTGGAGCGCAGTCAGGCGTCTAGCTTTTGTTGTCCTTGTAAGATTTATGTTGGTGTTTATTTTATGTGTTCATTGAATAAAAAGCAAATACTAAACCGCCAGCTCGCCTCCTGCAAATTATGCCACGCACACTCAAACGCCGACTGAGAAATCATAACACATTACAAAATTACTGTCTTTAAATAATTACAGCTTTGCTTTCTGATAAAAGTAACTAGTTTAAGTACTTTTCCATTGCAGAAAATGAAAACTCCTTTGTGATAAGTAATATAATATAACTTAAAATCATTCTATACAGCATATACAGTGAGGTATATTCTATATATATTCTATATATTCTAACAGCATATAACCTAAACCCTACAGCATACACAGTCAGGTCCATAAGTGTTTGGACAGTGACATAACTTTCAGAATTTGTCTTAATAGATTTGAAATGAAGAAACCAATGTGTGATTAAAGTGTAGATGTTCAGCTTTTCTTTTGAGCTTTTGAGTTTAACAAAACCATTCAGGAATAGCCTGTACAACCATTTCATAGCAACTCTATTTTCACAGGCTTAAAAGTAATTAAACAATTAAACTGATAAACAGTTGCATAGGTGATTGTGATCTGCAGTGTTGGGGGATGTTACATTTTAAAGTAACTAATTACATTATGTAACGGTTAACCCCTAGAGGGCGCCAAAGCGCCTGGGTTTGTACGTTTCCTCCACCGCAGCCGCCTCTGCCAGACATGGGGGACGTCGCTCCCGCTCCACAGCCGCCAAGCGTCGTGTGCGGCACTGCCGATCTGCCGCCTCCAAGCTGCACGAACGTCGAGCCAGCGCCTCAGCCGGGCTTCGAGGTCGGTCTGCTGCTTCCCCCGCCTCCCGGCTTTGTAGACATCGCACCAGCTCAGCAGCCGCCAATGGACGCAGCGAACGACGCTCCGGCTCCTCAGCCGGGCTTCGAGGTCGGCCTGCTGCTTCCTCCGCCTCCTGGCTTTGAAGACATCGCGCCAGCTCCGCGGCCGCCGCCGCCCAGCCTGCCGAGCGTCGCTCCAGCTCCTCAGCCGCCGCCGAGCGTGGCTCCAGCTCCTCAGCCGCCGCCGAGCGTCGCTCCAGCTCCTCAGCCGCCGCCGAGCGTCGCTCCAGCTCCTCAGCCGCCGCCGAGCGTCGCTCCAGCTCCTCAGCCGCCGCCGAGCGTCGCTCCAGCTCTTTAGCCTCGCATGCGGGCGTGGATTACGCAGGCTGGCCAACCCAGCTCGAAAGAGGGGATCGACCGCCTCGGTGTTGGGGGTCCAGACTGGGACCGCTGGGGAGGGAGTCCGGGTCCTCCGGTAGTTTTTTAGGGGGGGGTACTGTAACGGTTAACCCCTAGAGGGCACCAAAGCGCCTGGGTTTGTTTGTTTTAGTTTGGAGTTTATGTTTAAGTTGGACTGCGTGTCCCAGACTGCTCCTCGGTCAGGTGACGTGGGAGTTCACCTGAACCGAGGTAAGATAATTAAGTTAATTATAAATAGCCTGACTGGAGCGCAGTCAGGCGTCTAGCTTTTGTTGTCCTTGTAAGATTTATGTTGGTGTTTATTTTATGTGTTCATTGAATAAAAAGCAAATACTAAACCGCCAGCTCGCCTCCTGCAAATTATGCCACGCACACTCAAACGCCGACTGAGAAATCATAACACATTACAAAATTACTGTCTTTAAATAATTACAGCTTTGCTTTCTGATAAAAGTAACTAGTTTAAGTACTTTTCCATTGCAGAAAATGAAAACTCCTTTGTGATTTCTCATGCTTGTTGTTTTAGTCAAGACCTTTATAATTATTCTACCATCATCACTCTGAGAAGTTTAGCCCATAATCTGTTAACTACTAATACCTCTATCTCACCTACGCAGTTTCGTGCGGTGGCCATATGGTTCATCATGATTCACCGTGAGTTTTGCGCTGTGATCAGATTTACATCTTTTCGCACGTCGGTTCTCGCATAGTCAAACCGCATAGGTGAGATAGGGGTATAACAGCAGGAATAACAGAGGGGGGTATCGGGGGGCGGGACGACTTTCACACACACACTAAGGGATTGGGAATGACTGCTGTCTGGCTCACGGATTACATAAATTGTCTAAATAGGGGATTACATTTTTTAAAATCTAACTAAATAACTGTAAAATGCAAATAAAATTGCTCATAACTTTTAAACCACTCAACATCAAAACATTTTCTTTCTCTAAGTGTCCTGAAAGGCACCCCAAGGACACTCTGCTGTAATCACCTCTTCCCTCCTATGGCTTCAGATGTCAAGAAGAGGATGGGCACAGACACAGAGGGCGACCGTCTGGTGGGGTTCGGCAAACACAGTTCCCTGACCTACAGTCAGTGCAATTGAAGGTCTTGTCTTTCAGCTACAGGAGCTATATATATATATATATATATATATATATATATTACACTCTAAAAAATTATTCTGTGGCCTTGTAAATTTCACAGTTATAAAAAAGTTATGTTACCTTAATAAAATCTCTAAAAGTCACATACATGATTGTTTGAGTTAAACAAATCAAAATAAATGCCTAAAAAAAACAATTATTTATTTTGTATTAAATTTACACTATAATTTAAGTTTACTTCACTAGTAAAAATCAGTATTTGACTAACTGAATTATATTTTTAACATGCACTTAATATTTTTTGATACATTTCAATAAAAATATCTGTTAATGGAGTAATTGTACTGATTAGTTTCAAGGACTACAATTATAAATTATTCCAACTCAATATTCTTTATTTTTAACAACAAAAACTTAAATAATTGAGTAAATTGCCCTGTGCAAGTGCTCATGGGAAATCTGGCGTAACATCAGAGACAAGAAGGCTGTGAAGATGTGAGAATGGACATGAAGCACCTGGAACATTCTGGAGCATTCCTTACAAATCCTGGTGAGTAAACAGCTAACACAAGTTACTGTAATAATGACTCTGTCTGCCTGCACACACAACTTTATAGGGTGTGAGTTACTGTTCTGAATCCTGTCACAGCCGAGCTCCAGAGCTAACGATAGCTCGGTACAGGACCGCGGTGAAGTTGGTTTGACGTTGGACGTTGGATATTCGAGCTCCGGCATCCAGATTTCCAAATTGTGGCGGAGATTCGCTAACAGAGGCCGGCGAAAGCAGCTCGCCTACTGCGCTCGTTAGGGACCGTCTGCAAATTACTGTCCGACTGAAATACGGATATTATTAATATTATACACATATTTAAAATAAATAAATGATCTATTGCCTCAAAATCCATTCTAAAATGTGTGTCCACTTGTTCTGGAGAGGGCACAACCTTTTTTTGGCAATATTATGACTTTTTATTTTTATTAATAATTAGTATTTAATAATTCTGCATTTTACTTCAATATCTTTCAAGTCATGTGACCTATTGACTCAAAATCTATTCTCAAATGTGTGTCCACCTGTCCTGCAGAGGGCACAAACTTTTTTTGTCAATATTATCACTTTTCATATTGAGTAATAATTAATATTTAATAATTATGCATTTTACTTTAATACCTTCCAGGTCATGTGACCTATTGACTCAAAATTTATTCCAAAATGTGTGTCCACCTGTCCTGCAGAGGGCACAACCTTTTTTTGTCAATATTATCACTTTAAATTTTTTTTAATAATTAATATTTAATAATTATGCATTTTACTTCAATACCGTTCAGGTCATAAGACCTATTGACTCAAAATCTATTCCAAAATGTGTGTCCACCTGTCCTGCAAAGGGCACAACCTTTTTTTGTCAATATTATCACTTTGCATTTTTATTAATAATTAATATTTAATAATTATGCATTTTACTTCAATACCGTTCAGGTCATAAGACCTATTGACTCAAAATCTATTCCAAAATGTGTGTCCACCTGTCCTGCAAAGGGCACAACCTTTTTTTGTCAATATTATCACTTTGCATTTTTATTAATAATTAATATTTAATAATTATGCATTTTACTTCAATACCGTTCAGGTCATAAGACCTATTCCCTTAAAATCTATTCTAAAAGGTGTGTCCACCTGTCCTGCAAAGGGCACAACCTTTTTTTGTCAATATTTTCACTTTAAATTTTTATTAATAATTAATATTTAATAATTCTGCATTTTACTTCAATACCGTTCAGGTCATAAGACCTATTGACTCAAAATCTATTCCAAAATGTGTGTCCACCTGTCCTGCAAAGGGCACAACCTTTTTTCTGTCAATATTTTCACTTTAAATTTTTATTAATAATTAATATTTAATAATTCTGCATTTTACTTCAATACCTTCCAGGTCATGTGACCTATTGACTCAAAATCCATTCTAAAATGTGTGTCCACCTGAGCTGCAGAAGACAAGTGGACACATTAAATTATAAATATTATCACTTACATTTAAGTCACTTATACTTCTTCTTTATCTTTCGGGGGTCGCCACAGCGAATCATCTGCCTCCATCTAACCCTATCCTCTGCATCCTCTTCTCTTACACCAACTAACTTCATGTCCTCTCTAACTGCATCCGTAACACTTTCTCTAGACCTCCTGCCTGGCAGGTCCAACCTCAGCATCCTTCTACAGATATATTTACAATCTCTCCTCTGAACATGTCCAAACCACCTCAATCTGCCCTCTCTGACTTTATCTCCAAAACATCTAACATGGTTTGTCCCTCTGATGAACTCATTCTTGATCCTATCCATCCTTGTCACTCCCAAAGAGAACCTCAACATCTTCAGCTCTGCTCCCTGTAGCCTCACCGTTTCTCTTGGATTCCTCTCATTCACACACATGTATTCCGTACCTCAGTGGTTAAGGCATTGGACTACGGTTCGGAAGATCCCAGGTTCAAACCCCACAACCACCAAGTTGCCACTGTTGGGCCCTTGAGCAAGGCCCTTAACCCTCAACTGCTCAGATGTGTAATGAGATAAAAATGTAAGTCGCTCTGGATAAGAGCGTCTGCCAAATGCCTAAATGTAAATGTAATGTAAATGTCTTGCTCATACTTCTCTGCCACTCCAGACTTCCTCATACAACACCACAGCTCCTCTCTCGGCACCCTGTCGTACGCTTTCTCTAAATCTACAAAGACACAATGCAACTCTTCATTACCTTCTCTGTACTTCTCCACCAGCATCCTCAAAACAAAAACCGCATCTGATGTACTCTTTCTAGGCAAAAAACCATATTGCTGCTCACAAATGCTCACCTCTGCCCTTAACCTAGCTTCCACTACTCTTTCCCACAGCTTCATTGTCTGGCTCATTAGCTTTATACCTCTATAATTGCCACAGCTTTGCACATCTCCCTTGTTCTTAAAAATCAGCACCAATACACTTCTCCTCCATTCCTCTGAAATCCTCTCACTCTCCAAGATCTTGTTAAACAAACTTGTCAGAAACTCTACTGCCACCTCTCCTAAGCACTTCCATACCTCCACAGGTATGTCATCTGGACCAACAGCCTTTCCACTCTTCATCCTCTTCAATGCCCTTCTTACCTCACTTTTACTAATATTTGCTACTTCCTGTTCCACAACAGTCACCTCTTCTACTCTTTGTTCTCTTTCGTTTTCCTCATTCCTCAACTCCTCAAAGTAATCCTTCCATCTTCCCATCACCCTCCTGGCATCTGTCAGTACATTTCCATCTTTATCTTTAATCACTCTAACCTGCTGCACATCCTTTCCATCTCTATCTCTCTGCCTCGCCAACCTGTACAGATCCACCTCACCCTCCTTACTATCCAATCTAGCATACAAGTACTTATATGCTCTTTGTTTGGCCTTTGCCACCTCTACCTTCACCCAACACTGCATCTCTCTGTACTCCTGTCTACTCTCTTCAGTCCTCTCAGTGTCCCACTTTTTCTTAGCTAGCCTCTTTCCCTGTATACACTCCTGGACTTCCTCATTCCACCACCAAGTCTCCTTGTCCACTTTTCCCTTACTTGATGATACACCAAGTACCCTCCTACCTGTCTCCCTAATATTGGCTGTAGTTGTCCAGTCAACTAAAAGCACCTCCTGACCACCCATAGCCTGTCTCAACTCCTCCCTGAAGACTACACAACATTCTTCCTTTCTCAGCTTCCACCACTTTGTCCTCTGCTCTGCCTTTGTCCTCTTTACCTTCCTCACCACCAGGGTTATTTTACACACCACCATTCTGTGTTGTCTGACTACACTCTCCCCTACCAACACTTTGCAGTCAATGATCTCTTTCAGATTACAACGTCGACACAAGATGTAGTTGACCTGAGTGCTTCTGCCTCCACTCTTATACTGTATGTCACCCTATTTTCCGGTATTTACTACTGCCATTTCCATCCTCTTTGCAAAGTTCACCACCCTCTACATTCCAGACTTGGGACTGGCACGAGAAGACACTGGGTTGCACCCCCCCCCCCCCCCCTCCTCTGGTTGCACTAAGTCACTTATTCTTATATTTATTAATAACTAAGGTTGAAATACAGTTGCAAGCAATAATGAGCAGGTCCAATCATCTTGTGCAAAAATACATTGGACACAGTGGACACATGCATTTAAAGGAGACATACCAATAACATAATGACATGATTTTAGAATGGGGGGAATTTTATGTCAAGACCTTCAAAAAGCTCTGGATGCTGAAGAAAAGCATCACACAATAATGTCACTAAATGTGATGTCACTTAATATAATGTCACACAGAAAGTCGCTGCAGCATTGAGGGAATTGGTGATCCCCCCCCCATCTTGTCTTCTGAGAGACACGGCCACTCTAAGAGGTTCTTTTTATACCCAATCATGTTTCCAATTGACCTAATAAGTTGCAAATTGGTCCTCCAGCTGAATCTTATATGTACATTTTACTTTTCCGGCATCTTATTGCTACCTGTCACAACTTTTGGAATATGTAGCTCTCATAAAATCCAAAATGAGCCAATATTTGGCATGACATTTAAAAATGTCTCACTTTCAACATTTGAAATGTTATCTATATTCTATTATGGAATAAATATTTAAATTTAAAACTTCCACTTCATTGCATTCTGTTTTTATTAATAGTTTGTACAGTGTCGCAACATTTTTGGAATCAAGTTTTGGGGTTTTCCATGTATACATGCAAGTGTGCATAAGCTATGCAGCAAAATCTTGTGTAAGGGCCCTGGGAGTTGCATCCTAATGGCAGCAGTTTCTAACCTGTTACTAATGACTTTCAGGGCGTGCTAGAAAAGCAAGAGACCTGGAGGCTGGAAAAAATCCTTAGAAAAACAACTTCATACACTATGATGTAATAGGGCTGATATCATAGTGCTCGGACTCTTAAAAAATAATAATCCTAGTAAAACCTGTGCCAAGTTGTAGTGCGGACAGGGTATTCCGCTGTGGCGACCCCTTGCCGGGAGCAGCCAAAAGACCAACAACGACAACAGAAGAACATAAGACTCCTTCACACACTATGACGACATACAGACGACATATAGTGCTTGGGCCCTAATAAAAAAAAATTCCTATAAGAAAAAAAAGGGGCCCTTCACACACTAAGACGACAAACTGTAGGGCTGATGTTCATATGCTTGGTTCCTAATAACAATCTTTAGAAGAACAAGATGGCCCTTTACACACTGTAATGTACTGTAATAGGGCTGATGTCATAGTGCTTGGGCCCTAATAATCTGTACATGGGTATTACATTGAGACACCCTAACTTAAGTTAAGCCTTTATTAGTCACATACTGTACATTACTGCGCACAAAAAAAAATTTCACATACCAGAGAGCAGGGTCAGCTATGATATGGCACCCCTGGAGCAGATAGGGTTAAGGGCCTAGCTCAAGGGCTCAACAATGGCAACTTGGTGGAGGTGTGGCTTGATCTACCGACCATCTGATCAGTACTTCAGTTTTGTATGCCTGCAAGTTCCATTATACCGTACAGATGAACCAGCCCTGGTTGCTACTGAAGAAGTTGTGCAAGTACTGCTTGACTACATGTCATTTGCTATAGCCTAAAGAGTGGGCACATCACTATGAAAAGGTTAATCACTGCTACTGCTACTGCAAAAAGACCTGGAAGGTATTGAAGTAAAATGCATAATTATTAAATATTAATTATTAATAAAAATTTAAAGTGAAAATATGGACAAAAAAAAAGGTTGTGCCCTTTGCAGGACAGGTGGACACACATTTTGGAATAGATTTTGAGTCAGTAGGTCTTATGACCTGAACGGTATTGAAGTAAAATGCATAATTATTAAATATTAATTATTAAAAAAAATTTAAAGTGATAATATTGACAAAAAAAGGTTGTGCCCTCTGCAGGACAGGTGGACACACATTTTAGAATGGATTTTGAGTCAATAGGTCACATGACCTGGAAGGTATTGAAGTAAAATGCAGAATTATTAAATATTAATTATTAATAAAAATTTAAAGTGAAAATATTGACAGAAAAAAGGTTGTGCCCTTTGCAGGACAGGTGGACACACATTTTGGAATAGATTTTGAGTCAATAGGTCTTATGACCTGAACGGTATTGAAGTAAAATGCAGAATTATTAAATATTAATTATTAATAAAAATTTTAAGTGAAAATATTGACAAAAAAAGGTTGTGCCCTTTGCAGGACAGGTGGACACACCTTTTAGAATAGATTTTAAGGGAATAGGTCTTATGACCTGAACGGTATTGAAGTAAAATGCATAATTATTAAATATTAATTATTAATAAAAATGCAAAGTGATAATATTGACAAAAAAAGGTTGTGCCCTTTGCAGGACAGGTGGACACACATTTTGGAATAGATTTTGAGTCAATAGGTCTTATGACCTGAATGGTATTGAAGTAAAATGCATAATTATTAAATATTAATTATTAATAAAAATGCAAAGTGATAATATTGACAAAAAAAGGTTGTGCCCTTTGCAGGACAGGTGGACACACATTTTGGAATAGATTTTGAGTCAATAGGTCTTATGACCTGAACGGTATTGAAGTAAAATGCATAATTATTAAATATTAATTATTAATAAAAATGCAAAGTGATAATATTGACAAAAAAAGGTTGTGCCCTTTGCAGGACAGGTGGACACACATTTTGGAATAGATTTTGAGTCAATAGGTCTTATGACCTGAACGGTATTGAAGTAAAATGCATAATTATTAAATATTAATTATTAAAAAGAAATTTAAGTGATAATATTGACAAAAAAAGGTTGTGCCCTCTGCAGGACAGGTGGACACCTCTTATATAATAGATTTTGAGGCAATAGGTCTTATGACCTGAACGGTATTGAAGTAAAATGCATAATTATTAAATATTAATTATTAATAAAAATTTAAAGTGATAATATTGACAAAAAAAGGTTGTGCCCTTTGCAGGACAGGTGGACACACATTTTGGAATAGATTTTGAGTCAATAGGTCACATGACCTGGAAGGTATTGAAGTAAAATGCAGAATTATTAAATATTAATTATTAATAAATATGCAAAGTGATAATATTGACAGAAAAAAGGTTGTGCCCTCTGCAGGACAGGTGGACACACATTTTAGAATGGATTTTGAGTCAATAGGTCACATGACCTGGAAGGTATTGAAGTAAAATGCAGAATTATTAAATATTAATTTTTAATAAAAATTAAAAGTGATAATATTGACAGAAAAAGGTTGTGCCCTTTGCAGGACAGGTGGACACACATTTTGGAATAAATTTTGAGTCAATAGGTCACATGACCTGGAAGGTATTGAAGTAAAATGCATAATTATTAAATATTAATTATTAATAAATGTGCAAAGTGATAATATTGACAGAAAAAAGGTTGTGCCCTCTGCAGGACAGGTGGACACCTCTTATAGAATAGATTTTGAGGCAATAGGTCTTATGACCTGAACGGTATTGAAGTAAAATGCAGAATTATTGAATATTAATTATTAATAAAAAAATTAAAGTGATAATATTGACAGAAAAAAGGTTGTGCCCTTTGCAGGACAGGTGGACACACATTTTGGAATAAATTTTGAGTCAATAGGTCACATGACCTGGAAGTTATTGAAGTAAAATGCATAATTATTAAATATTAATTGTTAATCAAAATGAAAAGTCATAATATTGACAAAAAAAGGTTGTGCCTTCTGCAGGACAAGTGGACACACATTTTAGATTAGATTTTGAATCAATAATTCGTTTATTTGTTTTAAATATCAATGTTTATAATATTATTATTATCCGTATTTCAGTCGGACAGTAATTTGCATACGGTCCCTAACTCGCGCAGTAGGCGACGTGCTTTCGCCGGACTCTGTTAGCGAACCCCCGCTACAAATCAGCGAATCGCCGCTACAAATCTGGTCGCCGAAGCTCGAATATCCAACGTCCAACGTCAAACCAACTTCACCGCGGTAGCAAAAGGCCAGTCCTGGGGTTCAGTGTGATTTAGCTTGTTTGTTCCAACCACCAAACTGCTCTGCTAAAGCGCGTTTAATACAGACACTTAAACTCTGGTGTAAAAGGAGAGATTTAACACCGAGCAGCGGCGCGTGCATGTCCGGGTTTCTTCCGGGTTTCTCGGTGTAAACGGCGGCGGTTGTGCTGCAATATTTGAATTTCTCCCGCCAAATGCGGTGATTTTGCGCAGCCAACCGCCACTGTGAAGAGGATATAAAACTAGCATGTTCAAATAATTACCGCGTGTGTACCGGTCCACCTCACACACTGAACCGCGGGTCTGCTCGGTCACTCCGACACTTTAAGGAAGAAACTCAGAACAAATCCAGCAGAAATGAGGTGCAGTGTCCGGACTCTGGTACTGTTTTATCCGTTACTGTATATGAGTATTTTTAACATGATTAAACACTGAGCACGCAGCAGCAGATGTTATAAAATAAATGTGCTAAGTACTGTACTAACAACTAAAGCTATGAAATATAAAGATTTAGTGAAAATACAACATTTCTCTCAGAATTAGAACAGGGAGAAAGTAATATGAAATTAAAATACTGAAGTGAAACATTATGTATGTTCTGATATGTAAGTAAAAGAACCTAAAACTGATTGATTGTGTGTGTTTGTGTGAAACATGTTATATATTTTCTATATCTTTTTCACAGCACCAGCACCACTAATGAAGAGAAGTTAAATAGAGATAAAACAGGAGGTAAATGTCAACTTTTTTAAATGTTACAGAAGTATTAAATGTGTAACCATTGAATCAAAGATAGAAATAGACTATTAGTCCAAAAAGTATGTATTTGAACGGAAGTACTATTTTACAAGTCTGTTAGACTTTATAGTAACAGTCACACTTGTACTTACTTGTATACTATTGTTCCCTTTTCAGGTGCCAGTTTATGGGATGGCGGTGTAAGCTCTGCACATTTGTTGCCTCATCAAAAGAAATTTCGATCATTATGGAGTGAAGCATGGTACTGTTGGTCATGGATATTTTGTGTTCTGTCTTCATTTAGACCAGTGGTTCTCAAACATTTTCTGTCATTCCCCACTTAAGGGGGTGGGCGAATTTTCAAGCCCCACTTGTCAACAAAATGATAACGAAAACGGCCAAGTGTACTATTTATTGAAATATCAATTTCTAAACCAATAAGATCAAATAACGCCAAGTTCAAAACAAATAAAATACACGTGCAACTGTTATAACTGGCTTACCTGTCACTTATCTAGAGCTTTCTTTCAAAGAAGTCGAGTGGCCTATTAACGTGACTGGGGTGTGTTGTCTCTAAGTGTCTTTCTACTTTGTTGTGTCTCATGCTGTCTGCTGCCAGCGGTTTAATACACAAAAGACACGAGTCTCTCCTCGGCCCCACCATCCCCACCATGAATCCAAGCGCAACATAGGCTTTATCATAGGCTTTTTGGTTAAATAGTCTGATGATGCTGAATCACCTGCTTTTTTGTGGTCCATGTAACACATGTATCCATTGAAGTTATTATGCTCACTACATACAGTACGCTACTGACCCGGTGTTATGCTCTAAAATGCCCCCCTGCCACAGATTGCCTCCCCTACATAATCTCTTTCAAATAATATATTAGAACATGAATTCATAGGTTTATGGTTTACAAATTACAAATTATAAAAAACGAATTTAATTATAAAGTAAGCAATATAAAAAATGTTGTATAGGGGAAAAATATATTAATTATATATATTTTTTCATATACAACATGTATATTTTTATATTGCTTATTGTATAATAAAAATCGTTTCCTATAATTTTTCACCACAAACAATATTTATTTAGTGTAATTTGTGATAAATAATTTATTTGTACATTGACAAACCCCTACAAAATAAATGTGCCATAAAATAATCATTTTGGGGGATTTGTATTAATCGTCTCGACGAGTGTCACGTGCATAGGGTTAATTATAATAGTAATAATATATTTAATAATAATAAACCGGGGGGCAATCCGTGGCAAGGGGGCACTTCAGCACATAACACCTGTGTGTGTCCGCGGTAAAGTTAGTTTTATATTCGCATCTCCGAATTCAATAGCTGCATGAATACACCCAGGAATAAAATACCCATATATATATATATATATATATATATATATTTCCTCTCTACATTGTCTTTAAGCTACATCCGCCTTAAATTATACATGTTTAAAAGCATAAACACCATTATTCTCTAGGGCGCAACGAATGATTTAGGGATCATCGCAAAATGCCGCACAGCAACAAAAAGCGTAAAACGATATTGATCTTCCCTTCTGTTCAGCGCCTGAAGGATCAAATAGCAACTTTGTTGCCACACAGGAAACTAGAAATGCCAGACATGTACTGCCTGATAAAATATAAATTTATAACAAAAATACAGAAACATCAGCATACACATTGGAATAAATGAAATTACATATATAATACCGAATGTTTCCTTATATATTGTTCCTCTGCAATTAACATGCCGACGTTAAACCGTTATTGTTGCACTATGGTTTCACTTTTTCTCTGATGTTATTTTAATTTACTTGTATTAATGATCAATTTCTTTGCGTGTGATTGTTTAGTTTCGAGTGTCCGATCTTTATTGTCAATAAAGAAAAGCATGAATTAGAATAGGTACTTTCCTATTATTTTCCACTAATACCCTCCCGTTCATTGCGCCCCACCTGTCATGTCTGTATTCCCCACTAGTGGGGCGCGCCCCACACTTTGAGAACCACTGATTTAGACTGTCATTGCTTCTTTAAGACTCGAGAAGGTCTGCACACACATTTGTATGGATCCCACAGTTTGCAGGAAACTGAAGTGTGAAGGTGTGCAATCTTTCAGATGTAAAATGTGACTCATTAGATTCTAATACAAAAGTCTACTTTCCATGTGTTAACTGTATAATACTTGTGGCAGGAGTATTGTTTCTGAAACTAATAACTAATAACTAATAACATAAATTCAGCTCTTTGTTTATGATCTTGTTACATGTCATTTGCAAAGTAAACCAGGTTGAGTTTAGACTTCATGTCTTGTCAAATTTGGCAAATAAATGTTTAATTAAAACGAAAATGTGTGTATTGTTTCTTTCATTCAGTTAAAATATTTAGTAAATGTAGCACATTTGTTTATTAAATAATAGTATAATTTTCAGTATCTTCTACCTTCCATTTCAATTATATCTACTCAATTATTTTACTTATTTTCACTTTTCCTTAACTTCTAATTTCATTACATTTACTCAATTTTGTACATCATTGTACTAAATATAGTTATTCAGGTCTACTTAATTTTTTTACTGACTTGTACTCAATTCATGAAGTATATTTTACATGATTTTTATATTTTTTTTATTTTTACTCAATATTTTTAAGTGTAAAAATGTTTCACCAAAAAAATTGAGTACAGCACAGTTTTATTTTTTAGAGTGTATTAAAATAATGATTTCATCATGTTGTTTTATTGTGAAAGCTTTTATGGAAGTATTGGTTTTTCTCATTGAAAAATAAAAACTTGCACTTTTCAATATGCCTGTCGGTTTTTACTTGTTGGCAGTATTAGCTGTAAAGTAGTTGAGTAAACTTTGAGCTATAATAACTTTAATAGTTAATTTAAACTTTAAAAAAAAAAACTTTTTAAAATTAAAGTCTTACATAAAAGTGGTATTTGGTTACATTTTTCAAAATTTATTCTTATGCTAACATTATCCTTTAATGAGCTATGCTTAGTTATTCCTTTTAAAGAGAGTCGGCAGGCTTTTCCGACTGACCACATGGCTAATAGAATATTGTTGGAGTGAGAGGGCCTGCGATCTGCTGCTCCCTTCATCCCAAAGAACGGGAAGTGCAGCGCATAAATTTCCTGGAGGATGAATGGGGATTTTGTTCATCAGTAGAAAAAAAGTAATGTACTTTACATGAGTACTTTACATGGATTATGGCAGTGTAATCATTTGCAATTGTTTGCAAAATTCATTAATATTGTAGAAATTATTCAGATTACACAATGCGCTTCTCTGATTTGTAACATGCAGAATTGCTTGTTCATAACAACAAAAAAAATATATTAAAGTCACCAATCAGTAACTGAGGCAAATCTTGGCAACAATGTGACATATATACACCAAACTTTGTACATGAATGTGGGACCAGTACCTAATTCACTCCAAGAGGCTATGTCGAAATGTACCTATAGGGGGTGCTATAATCCCCGCCTCGATCTGCAGGCTGCAGACAGAATCATAACTCAAATGAGTCTTCTTGATCACACACGCTGTTACCGTATAAACCTTTTTCTATGTACAGTTACAATCAGAAAAATGTAACCAGAAAACAGCATATAACTTTAAACTTACATTGATTATCAATATAAACAACACATACTGTATGAGGCTGGGCAATGGAATAAACTGTGTGGGTGCCAATAATGTCAAACATTTATCTGTAAATTCTGCTGCTTTTTGTTGAAAATTGGCAGACAAAAAATGTGAAAAATAGTTTCCGATGCAATGACTTGAATCAATGTTGGGAACACGGTGTTAATGTGCCTAAGAGGCTGCCCTTTCAGAGAACTGAACTGTAGAACTGAACAGAGAACTGTAGATGGATGGTTTTTCAAGTCACATGGGAGTAGGTCTCCAGCAGGTAAGAATAGAACATCTTTTTTTTTCTCCATGTGACTTGAAAAACCTTCCAGTTAAATATAAATATTAATACTTTGATCAGCATGTTATCTAGTTTAATTTAGTGGTTTAGTTACATAAACAAGACCGTTCTCTATTCAACCCTTTAAAATTTCATAGCTTGGCTATTTGTTTAAATTTATTAATATAGACAAACGTTGTTTAAATGTAATTAAACAAAGCATCTTTTTAATATCATTCTCTTTTTGTTTCTATTTATTTAAAAAAGTAACTTTTTTAAATCAAAGTGGCAAAAACCCTACTCTAAGGCTAACAAATGTATTTTACGATTAGGGACATTATTTAATACAATACAATATTTTTACAAAAAAAAAAGGATTTTCTATCTCTGTAAATCAACCTGCAATGTAGTTAAAACGAGTGCACTAAATGCTGTCTGTCACTATTTTTAATCATTTATGTGCATAACACTGTGGTAGTTAATGTCATATGCACTGTGCAGTGTTTTATATAGACAGTTAGGTTTTAAAATTAAAACAGCAACGGCATGATTGTTTTATAAAGTAGACTATGGGTTCATAGAGTATGTATTTAGGGCTTCATTTTCGCTAGATACCAGGGAAACAGCTGTGATGAGGGGTGAACACAGCGAAGATTTAACTGATTAATCCCTCATGACATTTTGTAAACTGTATTTATGAGAAAGGACTGCACTGATGCAATTTATCGAAAAACACACACCTTGCCTTAATCCTCCCTCTGTGATGGCGAACTGAAAGACCGGGAGGAGCCGACGTCTGCCGCCGCTTTTATATGAAATTTAAAAGGGACGATGGGCGATCACCAATTTGTGTGAAGTTTATGGAGAATTTTTAGGGGGGCTGGGTACAAATGGCCTATCGACGCCCATGCTGCATACGCTCGGTGCATTTAATCTCCGATCCTCTTAATCTGCGCGTTGGATTCGGCACGCGCGTTGCAGCCCTAATCTCCTCCCACAGCTGCTTTCTCTCTGCGCGTTGGTCACTGCCCCGATTACTAAATTTCTAAAAAAAAAAATTGAAATCTGGCACATTCCTCATTTAAACCCAGTCTTATCTGATGTGTCTGTTTTTGGGTTCTCCATGCCTGCGTTGCACGGTCGGCGCCTCGTGACAATTCCTCCATATGATATAATGGAAACTGATTGGTTCCACAACCAAGAAATATTCATATAAAATATTTAATACAAAATATAAAGTAAAAGTTAAACAAATTAACCTGCACCCTTTGAAAAGAATCGTAGCTGCAAAGTGATTGTACTCATCTCTCATTTTAAGTTCAATTTTACGCCTTACACACTTTATCTGAAACCACAGGAAGATTACTTACAACAACAAATTGTGTTTGAAAATTGATTTAACAATATTATCTTAGTTGGTCAATTACTTAAACCCAGTTGTCAATTGTACACACTAAAAAATAAAATTGTGCTGTACTCGATTTTTTTTTTTTTTTGGTGAAACATTTTTACACTTAAAAATATTGAGTAAATATAAAAGTTGTGAAATCATATAAAATATTAAATACAAATTAAGTAGACCTAAATAACTATATTTAGTACAATTATGTACAAAATTGAGTAAATGTAAAAATGAAAATCTGAAGTTAATGCAATGGTTACCCTAAATGAAAATATGTAAAATAATTGAGAGGATATAATTGAAATGCAAGGTAGAAGAAACTGAAAATTAGACTATTATTTAACAAATAAAAAGTGTTACATTTACTAAATATTTTCACTGAATTTATTTTATACTGCTCTATCACAGAATTAATGTTACACTTAATTTTTTAAACTAGCCTATATTTACTTGTTACTCAATAAATATTTTAATTCAGGTCAATTTATATAATGATACCAAATTATAAAAAAAGAAATAATACACACATTACCATTTTTGGCATTTATTTGCCAAATTTGACAAGACATGAAGTCTAAATTCACCCTGGTTTACTTGTGTATGAAAAATGACATGTAACAAGATCATAAACAATGAGCTGAATTTATTTTATTAGTAAACAGTCCCACAAACAATACTTCTGCCACAAGTATTATACAGTTAAAATATGGAAAGTCGACTTCTGTATTAAAATCTAATGAGTCAAATTTGACTGCTGAAAAAAAGGATATTACACTCTATACTGCACAATCCTGAGCCCTATAACTCAGTCACGTTAAACACCAGGCTGGGGGCAGTCGACGTTGCCGTCACAACAGTGTGACGCAGACAAACTATTACGTTGAACCGTAATCTCTGGCCAAGGTCGCTGTAACGATCTTCCAAATAGATTTGGAAGAAAAATAAGATACGTTTATTGACGAATACAGCACGATTTTATGTAATAAACACACTTCATTACACTGTCTTGCCGTGCAGCGCAGTATAATCTCGTGATATTTCTCCGGTATGGCAGCAGTGGCGTTAACACAGTGCCGAAGAAGAGCTTTACAGGCTTTGGGTTATGGAGCAGTGCGGCTTCTTTCACCTACATGTCTCCAGGGTTAGTACAAACAGGTTTACTGACTGCTGTTTTTTACAGAAATGACGTGAAATGAATGAACGGCTGTTATAAAGCAAGAAAATGAGATGTTTTATTAGACAGAAATTAAGAATGTACTAGTTTGGGAGATAAATATGCCATATGTTAAAATATTTTATTTAATATATTTGTTCTGGATGTGCTCGAATATTTATGAATCTTATGTAACACCCATTTGTCACTTTATTCCGTTGTACTTGACCTTTTTTGTTTAAAGTTATTTGTTTTTTTTCTACTTGGAAAAGTACTTGTACTTTGAATCATGATAAAACCACAAGGCATTAATTAAGCCCTTGTCTTTGAAAAACTGTGTGAAGTCGCTATGAAAATCAGTTTTAAACCCATGAATATTAGTTATTTATTTGTGTGTAAAGCGCGCCCCCTGTCGGTCGTTCAACCTCCACGTATTAAGTCTAAGCGGATTAGACTGGTGTAAATATTTGATATAGTATATTTTATATAATATATACTATTATAGTATATTTTATATAATATACACTATTATAGTATATTTTATATAATATGTACTATTATTATACACTTAATAACTCAAAGATGATGCCGCATTTCGACAAAATAATTTTAACAAGCTTAGTTTTAAGTGTTGTGATTTGTTTTCTATTCGTTCTGTAACACTTTAAGAAACATTTCAGCATTGTTTTAACACTCCTCTTTTATATGAGCACAGGAGTCCGACAGATGTTCAGTAAGGTACAGTACATTTCCCGGCCGGACCTCCCGAAGCTGGCCTATCGCAAAGTGGAAAGGTTGAGTCCTGGCGTGATGTTCCTGCCTGGTTATGGCTCTAGCATGAACGAACGAAAAGCTGTAGCTCTAGGGGACTTCTGCATGCTTTTCAGTCATTCATATCTTAGGTAAACACACTTTTTTAAATCAGCAATCTTATTACGTACCCAGATTTTTTATTAGCTAAAATTCTATAATGTTGTCTTATGTAACTTTTCAAATTTCCGCAAACACACTGCGGATCTATAAATATTTGTTAATCCTCAACAAAACAGAGTTCACAGTCTAATACAGTGGAAAACGGCTTCTGGGACAAAATGTCATCCGGGATCCTCCTCATAATTTAAAGATGCAGAGACCACACTTTTACATTTGACATGTGAGATTCATTTCCTTCCAGTACGATTTTTGGTTAAATGATGGCAGTGTGGGGGAAGGGGACAGAGAGATAGTCAAATGGATTGGTATGCTTTACCTTGTATATTCATGTCAAAGGCGTAGCCCTGGGGCAGGGGTACTCAGTGGTTAAGGCATTGGACTACGGTTCAGAAGAACCCATGTTCAAACCCCACAACCACCAAGTTGCCACTGTTGGGCCCTTGAGCAAGGCCCGTAACCCTCAGATGTATAATGAGATAAAAATGTAAGTCGCTCTGGATAAGAGCGTCTGCCAAATGCCTAAATGTAAATGTATAAGCCTCACTTTGTCGGACTTAATAACAGCCGGTGAGGGAATGACGATAAAAATACAATAAAACGAGCTTGGACAGGAAACTGATGTTCCACAACATTAAGTGTAACAATAAACCAATAAATAGTTGTTAAAAATTATAATAATAAAAACTTTTATTACATAAGAGAAATGGAACACTTCAGGGTGTTATTTTATTAAAATTAATTAACTTCAAGTTAATAATAGTGACTCCACTTCATCTCATTACTGTGTCATTAATAATTTTTCTGTAACAGCACACCCCTGAGTCTTTTATTCCTTACATAATGAATGTACTCCTGTCATATCTCTAAATGAATGTTTGTGCAGGAAAATAATCGGTTTGTGTGCTTGTGCAGGTTTGATTATTCCGGTCATGGAGCATCAGAAGGAGTTTTCTCTGAGGGAACGATCGGAAGCTGGAAGAAGGACGTTCTTTTTATGTTGGATGAAGTTGCAGAAGGGCCTCAGGTGAGACCTTAATGATATTTTCCTGTGAACACATGGATTGTTGGCAGATTTAACACATTATGATTAACTAATTTAAGCACTGTTCTTTTTGTATTGAAGCTTTAAGTGGTTTGGATTAAAGAAAAATTAAGGAATCTGAGATCCTGCTGATGTGAACAGATAAATAGATAGATAGACAGAAAGATGCAGAATATGAATGTGGATATGCATGTGGAGTCAAAACTACGAAATAACCCTTATAGAATTAGGTAATTATGTAACAACAACAGCAACAGTCAGTTGTTATTTTAAGGCATGGAGGTCAAACTTTTCCTCACCAATTAACAAACAGCGCCTCAGATTAGATTTTAAAATCTAAATAAAGGTGCTTATTGCATATTTTGGACGCCTTCAGAATTGTTTTATACTGTAAAAAGAAATAGAAATCAGGAACAATCATGGAGTTAAAAAGTGATCCCAAACTTTTGAGCAGTAGTGTGTGTGTGTTTGGGTGTGTGTGGGTGTGTGTGTGTAAATGCTCAGATAAATAGATTGAGATATGCAGATCTTCTGCAGCTATATCCTTTTAGAGATCTACTTATTTTGCTGCAAATGACTGAATGTTGGTTTTGGTATAATTCCGTAATATATAGCAGTCCAACATTACTTGGACTGATCAATCCCTGTTTTTGGTAGGAATTATATTTCTGCCTGGCAAAATAGTTTAGTAGTAGTTGTAGTAAAGTAATAAAAAAACTAACAGATCCATAACTAACAGAATTGAATAACTAATTGAAAGGGACATGTTCAAATTATTAGCAGTCTGGAGTTCAATTAGTGAGGTCATTTATTCTGTGAAAAAAATTCTCACAAGGCCTTTAACACTCAGCTGCTCAGATGTATAATAAGATAATGAATGCAAAGTATGTGCACCCCTCTAATATTGAGTAGGTTCCTCATTTTCCACCAAAACAGTGACAAACTGTGTCTTCTGAGACCTTGGAACCCAGCATTAACCTTTTCAGCAGTTTAAGCTACAGCATCTCTTTTATTTCTATAAGGCAGCAAGTAAACCATCTGTCCCAGACGTTGATGTGTTTGAAAAAAAAAAAAATGGTCGAGTGTAAGGATGTGAGTGACTTTGACAAGGGCCAAATGGCCCAAGGAAAGAAAAACCAGTGACAGCATAATGGGCGGCCAAGGCTCACTGATGCGGAGCAAATGTTACTCAATACTCAATATTTTTCATAATGATATGACTTATCTGTGTGTATATTATATATATATATATATATATACACTCACATAAAGGATTATTAGGACCCCCTTTTGCCTTCAGAACTGCCTTAATTCTACGTGGCATTGATTCAACAAGGTGCTGAAAGCATTCTTTAGAAATGTTGGCCCATATTGATAGGATAGCATCTTGCAGTTGATGGAGATTTGTGGGATGCACATCCAGGGCACGAAGCTCCCGTTCCACCACATCCCAAAGATGCTCTATTGGGTTGAGATCTGGTGACTGTGGGGGCCATTTTAGTACAGTGAACTCATTGTCATGTTCAAGAAACCAATTTGAAATAATTCGAGCTTTGTGACATGGTGCATTATCCTGCTGGAAGTAGCCATCAGAGAATGGGTACATGGTGGTCATAAAGGGATGGACATGGTCAGAAACAATGCTCAGGTAGCTCATGGCATTTAAATGATGCCCAATTGACACTAAGGAGCCTAAAGTCTGCCAAGAAAACATCCCCCACACCATTACACCACCACCAGCAGCCTGCACAGTGGTAACAAGGCATGATGGATCCATGTTCTCTTTCTGTTTACGCCAAATTCTGACTCTACCATTTGAATGTCTCAAAAGAAATCGAGACTCATTAGACCAGGCAATATTTTTCCAGTCTTCAACTGTCCAATTTTGGTGAGCTCATGCAAATTGTAGCCTCTTTTTCCTATTTGTAGTGGAGATGAGTGGTACCCGGTGGGGTCTTCTGCTGTTGTAACCCCATTCGCCTCAAGTTTGTGCGTGTTGTGGCTTCACAAATGATTTGCTGCATACCTCGGTTGTAACGAGTGGTTATTTTAGTCAAAGTTGCTCTTCTATCAGCTTGAATCAGTGAGTGTATATATTTTATATATAATTTTTTTTTTTTTTTACGTGTAGGTTCTGGTTGGCTCCGGCATGGGTAGCTGGCTGATGCTGCTCGTCGCTATCGCTCGCCCTGAGAAGGTCAAAGCTCTCTTGGGCATTTCAACGGCAGCTGATCATTTTCTTACAGCATTTAAATCACTTCCTCTGCAGGTTTTCAGCTCCACACTGACTTCAAATTAATGTTTAAAAAAAATTTTTTTACATTTGTTTGTAATAGAGATGAAAAGTGTGTGCATTCTATACAGGGGGCAGCTTTAAAAAGAAAACTAGAAATAGAAAAGGTGACTAAAATATCAGATCCGGTCTTTTCTAGATATCTGTGGTAACGCCTCATTTCTTTCATTCTCCATGCAACAGAAAAGAAAGGAGGTAGAAGACCAGGGCGTGTGGACGATCCCAACCAAAAGCAACAATGAAGGTGTGTACACTGTTAGCATGGACTTGCTGAAGGAAGCAGAGAACCACCGCTTGCTGAATGGCCCCATCCCCATCACCTGCCCCGTGCGTCTCATCCATGGGATGAAGGACGAGGATGTGCCGTGGCACATCTCCATGCAGGTGGCAGAGCGCGTGCTGAGCGACGATGTGGAAATCATCCTTCGGTGCCACGGGCAGCACCATATGGCCAATGAAGATGACATACAGCTCATGGTGATCACCTTCCATAGCCTTATGCAGAAGCTGGTCTATACTGTGTGATGGCTTGGAAAAAAAAAACATCTTGAAACTCTCAGAGAGACCCTGTTTCACTAGTGCCTTCAAGTACTGGGTTATGGTTGAGTCTAAAATCCAGGAGAGGAACATCTTCAAATGGATAGATGAGGAAGGCATATGAGCTGGTCCGGGCTGGGCCAACGCCTGTGCATTCACATAGGGTTTAGCTCCTTTCAGATATTTTATTAGATAAGCGTGGGTAATGACTGGGTTTGAGACTAATTTGCTTACAGTTTGGAGAAAAAGGCAGATGGAGGCTTTTAACATGCACAAATTTCATGTTGCTGTTGTGCCACTCGCACAAGTGGCAGCCAACCAAACTAAAAACCTGCCAGTTCTTTACATAATAACAATGACATTATCATGCATTATCGTGCTAATGTCATAGTGCTTGGGGCTTTAAAAAAGAAAAATTATAATCCTTAGAAAAACAATAGGGCTAATTTCATAGTGCTTGGGCCCTAAATACACAACATAAAAAGTTAAGACAAAAACATTGACTGTAAAATAATCAACTGTAAATAAGACCACACTGTAACAACATAATATTTTTAACTGTACAACTATTGTGTAATTAAAAAAAAAAAGTTCACAAAGAGATCCAATTGCAGCTTCACATCAGGCTTTAAACTGTATTGTGGTTATTGTAGTACACTTTAATAAGCCTTCATTACTTTGTAATTTATTTTATTTACAATTTGTTGATGGAGATTCTGCAGTTTTGTTACAGTAAAGAAAATGACAATTTAAACATTATATGTGTTGTATGCTTTGTTTGTCTCATTAGCAATAATGCACACACAACAGAGTTTAGTCATAGACTCCTCACTTTAATCAGTACACACGAACTTCAACATGAACAGGTGGTGCATGCGCAGTACGTCTGTGGGCATACCCACTAGTACCACCCACTGCATATACTACAAATAGTTTAAATTATTTAGTATAGTGGCTGACAGAGGTCCTAGGGATGGATCGCCACTGAGGAGCTTCAATGCACGTGGAGACAGCAGGGTAAGAGGAAAAAAATATTAATAATAATAAAAAAAGAGAAAACAGAAAGGTGTGAGCAGTTCAGGACAGCCTGCTCAGATTGAAATAGAAATTGAAGGTAAATAATTGTTTTTTATTGAAAGTTGGTGGTTTATAATTTAATAGTTTTTAATAGTTTGTAACAAATGTAGTAAATTGAGTAGTTGTTTGTTGTTGTTTTATAAGTTTATACAAGATTGCAATATAGTTGTTTAAAAACAATATAGTTGTTTAAAAATGGGGTTCCAGCTGTTTCCATCCTGGCTGCCAGTCCATGTAGGTCAGTGTGCTGATGAGGTCATCGAGGGTGAACACCATGAGACTGATGTCATCTTTGTCGGCCATGCGATGCTGCCCGAGGCGCCGGAGGATGATGTCCACGTCCTTGCTCAGCAGGCGCTCTGCCACCTGCATGGAGACGTGCCACGGCACATCCTCATCCTTCATCCCGTGGATGAGACGTACGGGGCAGGTGATGGGGATGGGGCCGTTCAGCAAACGGTGGTTTTCTGCTTCCTTCAGCAAGTCCATGCTAACAGTGTACATGCCTTCATTGTTGCTTTTGGTCGGGATCGTCCACACGCCCTGGTCTTCTACTTCCTTTCTTTTCTGACGAACGGAGAACATAAGAAATGAGGCAATATCACGGATATCTGATCTTCTAGTCATTTCTATTTTATTATATATATATATATATATATATATATATATATATATATTCCTTTTTTTTAATCTGCCTTCTGTACAGAGTACAAGGTCAGAGCGGGAACTTAGCCAACTTGACATGAATTAGTTTATTCTACAGCCTGTAGTTTGTTTTCATTTCCATATGGTATTTTTTTCAGGAGGAAAAAACAGTGAATTCCCCCTTGTGTTTGTACAACCCCTGGCAAAATGTTTTTATTTAACATTCCAACCTTCTGACTTTTCCGTTTTTTTTTTTTTTGTTTCTTAGTCAATTGCAACTGTTTCTGCAGATCAAGCAGAGAAAAAAAATATAGAATCGCTCAACTCTAAGGAAAATATTATGAAACAAAATCACTACAGTAAACCACTAGTACTTTTTTGCACCACCTCTGACTTTTATAACAGCTGGAATTCTTTGAGATATTGATTTAACTGGTGACAAACAGCATTCTTTATTAATCCGACTACAACCTTTTCTTATTGCAGTTGTCAGATCAGCTTTCTTTCATTTCCACCATAGATATTCAATTGGATAGACCCCCAGACTGTTTACAGGCTATTATTATTATATGTCTTTATTAGAGGGAGGAGTTTATGGCTTTTGCCCTAGGGCAAGAGGCATTATCATCGTGAAGATTTTGTCATTACCACCAAACATTCTTTAAATTGATGGAATAAGATTAAGTGTCTGAAATCTCAATATAAACTTGTGCGTTTATTGAAGATGTAATGACCCTCCTCTCCCCGCACCATCAAGGGTTGTGGAGGTTTACATATTCTTTAGCCAGTCATCTTCATATTTTTATTGCAATGGCACCAAACAGAAGTTCCAGCATCATCACACTGCCCAATGCAGCTCGTGAATCATTACTGAATATCACTTTCATTCAGTCATCCACAGTCCAGGATTGCTTTCCTTTAACCCACTGTCACCTTGTTTTATTCTGTTTAGGTGTTAATTCCCTTTTCCAACCTTCCCATTTGATTTGTACTTGGTCCAGACATTAGCCACAGCTGACTGGGAACAACCAACATCTTTTGGAACATTCCGTGATGATTCACCTTCTAGAAAATGTTTTATAATTCTCTTCTTTGTTTTAACTGACGTCTCTCATGCTGGAGCCATGATTTATGTCAATCAGCTTGGTGCGGCGTCTCACTAAGGTGTGCAAGCACTCCTTCTTTTAACTGCAGACTAAACAGCAGAGGTAATAAAGATTTAGAAAGAGTTGCAACTGACTATAGTTTCCTTTTGTTTTTTTCTTTTTTAAGTGTTTCTTTAAGCCAGAAGGTTGGACTGTTAAATGAAAATATTTTTGTGGCATGTCTGCACAATTTAACAATTGAATGAACATTTTCCAAAAGCGGTGATTCCTTACTCTTTGCCAGGGGTGGTACTCTCTCCATTCCTTTACATGTAAGACAGCATGCCATGATAAAAAATATCCTAACTACACTTTATATGCTGTTTTGTATCATAGCCCTGCCACATGCTTGATTCTGATTAGTGTTGATTAATTTTCTGACCTAAAAGATTTTGTAAGGTGATGTTTATCTAAAAATAAATGCAAATAATGTTTGCATCACTAAAAAGTCTTTACATTTTGTTAACTGCATTTATTAGTATTAGTATTACTGTATTAACCTAAAAAGACACAGGTGAGGAAGCACACTTCTTTCACAGACAACAGATGTACTTATAAATATTTCTCTGAGTTCAGGACAGTTTGTGGTGCTGTGTGCGTGTCATGGAGCTGACGTGCTTCTTACCTGCAAAGGAAGTGATTTAAATGCTGTGAGAAAATGATCAGCTGCTGTTGAAATGCCCAAGAGACCGCTAGTCTTCTTGGGGCGAGCATTAGCGGCGAGCAGCATTAACCAGCCGCCCATGCCGGAGCCAACCAGAATCTACATGCAAAAAAAATATAAAAAAATATTTATATAAAATAAATGGTGGTGTAGTGGTTAGCACTGTCGCCTTGCACCTCCAGGGTCTGGGTTCAATTCCCAGCTAGGCTCAATTTCCGTCTGTGTGCATGGAATTTGCATGTTCTCCCCGTGCTTGGTGGGTTTACTCTGGTTTTTTTTCCACAGTCCAAAGACATGTAGGTTAGGTTAATTGGTGTTCTCAAATTTCCCATAGTGTGTATGTCTGTGTGCCCTGCAATGGATTGGCACCCTGTCCAGGGTGTACCCTGCCTTGTGCCCTAAGTCTCCTGGGATTAAGCAGTAATGACGATGAGAGAGTGAGTGATACCTAACACACAGACAGACATCAGCCAGAACATTACGACTAATATTAAGAATCGAGTAACATTTGTGCCATACAGTAAGTATATCGGTAAGTCGTGGCTGCCGATGAAACCCTTTTGCCGGTTCACCGTTTTTCCTTTTTTGGACGTCTTTCGTAGGTCCTGGCCATAGCAGACCAGGAACATCCTTAAAGAGCAACATTTAGGAGCTGCTCTGACAGAGTCGTCTAACCATCACAATTTGGCCCTTGTCAAAGTCACTTACATCCTTACACTTGACCATTTTTTTATGCTTCTCACACATCAACTTTTGGGACAGATGGTTCACTTGTTGCCTAATAGATCTCACTCACTTCCAGATGCCACTGTAACAAGGTGTAACTGTAGCCTACTGTGACAAGGGTCAAACAACGATGTGTGATGTGATCAGTCAGGGCAACTACAAAACAAGTGAAGACTGGCCCATGTAGTTGGATCCAATGGAAGAGCTGCTGTAGCTCAAACTGCTGAAACGGTTAATGCTGGGTTGCTATATAAAGGTGTCAGAACACACAGTGCGTCGCTGTTTTGGTAGAAAAATGAGGAACCTACTTAATTTTAGGCGGGTGCTCATAATGTTATGGCTGATTGGTTTATATTACAGCATCATACCAAAATCAAGATTCAGACATTTGCATTTGCAGAAAAATAAGCAGTTGTCTGAAAGGATGTATCTGCAGAAACTCTGGATATCTCAATCTATTTATCTATCCATCTACAGGGCATCTGGAAAGTATTCAGCCTTATGTTTACAGCCTTTTTCCAAAACCACAGGTGTATATATACACTACCGTTCAAAAGTTTGGGGTCACTTTCTAACTCCATTGATTTTTCCTGATTTTTATTTCTTTCTACATTGTAAAGGAATGCTGAAGGCGTCCAAAAAAGGAATTAATCTCCTTTGAACAGTTGATATTGAGATGTTTCTGCTACTTCTGCTCTGTAAAGACTTCATAACGCCTCTAATCTGAGGTGCTGTTAATTGGTCATTTTTCAGGCTGATAACTCTAAATGAACTTCTCGTCTGCGGCAGAGGTAGGTTTTGGTCTCGCCCTCCTGGGATGGCCTTCATGAAAGCCAGTTTCATTATGGTGCTTGACGGATTTAGCAAATGCACTTGACAATACTGTTCTTGCAAGAACTATTACAGAAAGGCTGACCTCTGTGTCTTAAAATAACAACTAACTGTTGGTTTTCTTGTTGTTACATAATTACCTAATCCCATATGTGTTTATAGTTTTGAAATCCCCAGTATTGTTGTAGAATGTAGAAAATAAATCACTAAACAAAAAAAGAAATTTGCAGGTTTCCTAAAACTTTTGAACAGTAGTGTATATACTGTACAGTATACACACATCCACGTCCATATCTATCTATCTATCTATCTATCTATCTATCTATCTATCTATCTATCTATCTATCTATCTGTTTGTCTGTCTGTCTATCTGTCTATATCAGTAGGATCTCAGATTCCTTAAGGGTACTTTATTTTTCTTTCATTTAAACCATTCAAAGGTTCAATACAAAAAGAACAGACCTTAAATTAGTTGAATCTTGTGTTAAATCTGCCAACAATTCATGTGTTAACAGGAAAATATCATTAAGATCTCACCTGAGGCCCTTCTGCAACTTCATCCAACATAAAAAGAACGTCCTTCTTCCAGCTTCCAATCGTTCCCTCAGAGAAAACTCCTTCTGATGCTCCATGACCGGAATAATCAAACCTGCACAAGCACACAAACCGATTAATATTCTGCACCAACATTCATTTAGAGATATGACAGAGGAGTATATTCATTATGTAAGGAATAAAATGGGTGTGCTATTACAGAAAAATAATCAATGACACAGTAATAAGATGAAGTGGAGTCACTATTATTAACTTGAAGTTAATTAATTGTAATAAAAGAACACCCTGAAGTGTTTTTATTATTATAATTCTTAATGATTATTTTTTTTTAATTATTGGTTTATCATTACACTTAGGCCTTGTTTACACGGGCGTATTTTTGGATAAACGAACTTGTTCTGAACGTCCTAGACGTTTATGTTGCGTTTTGTAGTGGCGCTGGATTGACTTCTACACTGGCGTCCGTTTGTCTCTGTCTAACGTCAGCCTGCAGCCCAAATTGTAGTTTGTGTGTTAACCTGTGGGGGCAGTGTCGGGAACTGGATATGAAAGCCCACCGCTACCGGGTTCACTCTCTGACTGCACAACGTCGGATTAAAGAAAGTTTTTTTGTGGTTTATCAAGAAATACGAAAATTTCCACGTATGTTTTTCAACAATTTATTTAATTTTATTTTGCCTTTTCCGCATTTCCCTATGTATAGCATGTAGGATCATGGGATATATCTGGTCCTCCGAAACGTTAAATGAACGTGAAGAGAACGCACTAAAAGCAGTTTTCTTACGTTCATTGGGTTTTGAACGCTAAGAAAAAGCTGCATGCAAAGTTTTTTTAATGTCGTATAAACGCGCAGCCAAACAAACGCACGTCACCAAAGCCCGTGTGAACACTTTCATTGACTCCCATGTGTAGAAAACACTCGCCGCTTGATCCGCGCTCACCGGACGCTACGAACGCAAAAAAAACGCTTAATTTTAACGCCCGTGTGAACAAGGGCTTAATGTTGTAGAACAACTGTTTCCTGTCTACGCTCATTTAACTGCAGTTTTATTGTCACTCCTTCACCGGTTTTTAGTTTTACTCTCTAGTGACATTAATAACCCAAAAGAAAGTAAACACATTACCAATATCAATATCAATATCAATGATTGCCTACTCAGCGGGCACAACACATGTAATCCACGTGGATTTCTGGTGGATATTTGGTGAAGTGGTGGATCCACCAATTTTCACCTGATATCCACGTTGATTCCACGTGGTTTTAGGCACGTGGAAAACCTGTTCTAAATTAATGTGGAATCCACATGGAGTTTTAGTTCTACATTATTCTTCGTGCATTTCCACGTGGATATCACGTGGAAAATAATTTCGTACCACCTATTGATGGTTGCTTGATCTAATTTTAAATGCATATTTTGTATGCTTTTACATAAATGTGACAATCATTAATTAACATTAAACACACTCTAAAATAAAATGACGCATATGACGCGTCCAATGTGTTCTAAAGTTGAACACATGAGCCAAAATGTGTTCTAAAATGGCATGTTTATGTTCACATACGGAACATGAGTATTCTGAAGTTGCGCATATGTATTTAAATCTAGAACACATAAGTTTAAACACAGAACACAGATGTCAGATATTTACTTAAAAAACAGTATATATACTTTATATATACTTTTATTCAGTATAAATAATACATCGGACGTGTGCAAATTTGTTTTTGACAGTTTTAGATTGAATTTGTATATACATTATGCTAAAACAATATACCATTCTACCATTTTTATCAAATTATACACATACACTTTTTAAAAATTTGTTACTGATCGCTTAAATGCCACATCTGACTACAACGTACACTGGATTTGCAAACTAAAAAGAAGTTTAGAACACCAATGTGCTATTAGAGGCGACACATAGGCGTCGCTGCGCAGAGTGACTTTGCAGTCTAGCGAGTGGTACTGAGCATGCGCAGTGATCAGCCTTTCCTGGATCCCGTTTTTTTTAAGTGGAAGCGCGAAACATTTATAGCTAATAAAAAGAAATTAGAAACTTCGAAATTTGTTTATATTTGTGGTCTGCTGAAGTTACAAAGTACCCATGGCAATTGTGTTTCATACAGAGAACATTTATGTGTGATGTTACAGGGTGAACACTGAGGTAAATAATAAGCAGTAATATTCTAGTATGTTCTGTGGCAGTTTGTGTAGGTTCTAACCGACGCGGTTAGCTTGATTGTGAATCTATGTATGTAGCTAACGTAGGCTTCAAATCATAACAGGCAATTGCAAATGTTAATTTGTCAAAAATCATAAAAACAGGCTATAGTATTTGATGAACAGGTATATTTTGTCATAAATGCAGCACCATCACCATGTATAATATATTGTATGCACTGAGGAGTTCTGGCAGTGAACACTAACATTCACTTGCAGAATGTTCCATTCCATCGTAATTGAACGGTGCCTTGTGGTCGTGTCTTTTTTTATATTAACACAATGATTGTATTGATAAATTGCAGTCCATGCATCTAAATTATACTAAACATTTTTGTCCTTTGACAGACAGTGTAGTAAAGGCGCATGATGTTACAGAAGCCTTTGCCCTCAGCTCCATTGCCAATCGGTTACGAAATGCACCTAAGAGGAAAGAAAGGCTGGATGCAGTGTAATTTATTAAGTGTTAAGTAAATGTTTTTGTAATTTTGTTTCTTTTGCTGTTTGAGACAGTTGTCTATCTTCTCTTAGATGTTTTGTTTGTTTAATTAGTCTTTTAGTATTCACATTTTTATGGTATTTCAGTATTATGCACTACACCCAGTTTTTATGTGCATTTTGTATTGTTTGTTTTGAAATATGAATAAATTATTGGTTATTACAACTTTTATGTGATTTGTGTCTGCTTTACACAGGATGTTGTAGACATTTTAAACTTTGCAGAATTTACATTGAACACAACACGTATTCCATGTGTCAAATCCACGTGGAATTCAACTTGCCTTTTACGCCTAAATTACCCGTCTTTTCCACGTGGAGAACATAGTCTTCTTTATGTGGTTTCCACGAGTTTGTGCCCACTGGGTAGTTTTGTTTTGTTTGTTGTTAGGCATTTAAGTAACCATACAAGGCCAGTAAAAAACCTGTTATTCCAGAAACTATAATGTAGTCGAAAGAGAGCAAATATAATGTTCGATAATACAACATTTTAGAATTTCATCCAGTTTACAATTAAAGCGTGTTTACCTGAGATATGAAAAACCTAACGCCCTGCAGAAGTCGTCTAAAACTTCAGCTTTTGGTTCGTTCATGTTAGAGCCGTAACCAGGCAGGAACATCACACCGGGACTGTTTCTTTTCTCTTTGCGATAGGCCAGCTTCGAGAGGTCCGGCCGGGAAACATACTGGATCGTACTGGACTTCTGTCGGACTCCTGTGCTCATATAAAAGAGAAGTGTTTAAAAAAGGCTAGAACATTTCTTAGAGTGTTATATAACAATTAGGGAACACCACACTTCAAAACTAAGTCTGTTAAAATTATATTATTGAAACCCGGCATCCCGTTTACGTTTTTAAGTGTATACTAGTACGGCTGCTCACTCAGTAAATATAGGGTACATAAACTAATCCAACTATGGTAAATAACATATTTATAAGTTAAACAATAAACACTGTAGGTGGAAATTAGACCAGTCGAAATCCGCTTAGATTCAATTGTGACTAGTGTAGTGACAGCACCTTCACTCAGAAGCCTACATCCAATTCAACGTCAGCCTGAACAGGCGCACTTTCCACACGTCACACCCAACTACACACAAACAGGGCCGAAGCCACTAACCAAAACACCTTTCCCCAACATGGTGAACACACCGACATCCCCGCAAGGCATGCTGGTCGTCAGCCGCCGCCCCGCCCACGCCACAATATATTAAAAAAAATATTTTAACATATGGCATATTTATCTCCCAAACTAGTACATTCTTAATTTCTGTCTAATAAAACATCTAATTTTCTTGCTTTATAACAGCCGTTCATTCATTTCACGTCATTTCTGTATAAAACAGCAGTCAGTAAACCTGTTTGTACTAACCCTGGAGACATGTAGGTGAAAGAAGCCGCACTGCTCCATAACCCAAAGCCTGAAAAGCTCTTCTTCGGCACCGTGTTAACGCCACTGCTGCCATACTGCGGCGCGCGGCGCTTACCAAGGAAATATCACGTGAATTTACTGGGCTGCAAGGCAAGTCACTCCGGACCACGCCCACTCCGCAATTGAGAAATGCGATAAGACGGTGTAAAAAGTGTGCGTTTATTACCCTGAAATAAAGTCGTCCTGTACTTGTCAATAAACCCTTAGTTTTAAAGTCTATTTGGAGATCGTTACAGCGACCCTGGCCAGAGACTACTGTTAAACGTAATAGTTTCTCAGCGTTACACTGTTGTCATGGCAACGTCAACAAACGGTTAATAAAAAAAAAAAAAAACACTGTAAAGGAGCAGCAGAAGCTGAAAATAAAACTGTGTTCTCGCATAGAGGTAATATTCTAACAGCTTTGGAGTTTTCTGAATCAGAGATTCTTTGAGACTTTTCTTGTCTTCTTTGAATACAAGAAAGAAGGGTATACTATTAATAAACTGAGATTTATGAATAAAAAAAGCAATTACAAAGACTAAAACCTTTATAAACTATTTATCTCCTCCTTCTTTTGTTTTTTAAAAAATCTTTAAGTAATAAAAAAATTGACAGGATAGATTGTGCAGTATAGAGTGTAATATAGTTTTTCGCCCAGCACATATGTAAACATGTACAGAGGTAATATGATTAAAAATAATTAAAATTGAGTTTACCAACTTCCCAATCATGACTAAGCAAAAAATTTGAAAATGGCCACCTAGGCAAAGAAATAGCACAGATACACATGATCACATGTTTTTATGATTGTTTTAAATTGTTTTTATGATCAGGTTTTACATTTTTCCAATGTAAATATCATATTCTTGTAGTGGTAAAACTTACCCTTCATAAAATTTGTGATAACTTGTGTTCTACCTGACATATCCAAAAAAACTAAATACATACTTTGAAGTCTAAAACCTCCCAGTTAACACAGACCAGTAAGGCTTCTAAATAACAAAATTGTTATTTATTGTTATTGTTAAATCAGTTTTAAAAAACTATTTTTGTTTCCTTCAGATAGAATTTATATTGTTAATTAATTGCCCCAGGCAATTTATTTTAAATGTAGATTTCAGAGTTGTAAAGTCAAGAAAATTAATTCCACCACATTCCTGTGTATTCATTAATACATTATTTTTGATGTAATAAACATTGAACATGAAAAACAATAATAACCTTCAGCCTTAAAGAACAAAAAATCTCCTCTTAAAAGATAAATTTCTCTGAAGCCATACATTAAATTTCTTTGGAGTTTTATTAATAATGGAAAAAAAAATTGGAAGGGCATCTTGTTTTGCAATTTTTAATTATAAGAACTTTAACAACTATGTTACCTGATTTTTAACAGGAACATTGCAAATAAATTGAGTTTTGCAATTCTTTATTGCATTAACTCATATTTGTTTATATTCAAGCATAAACCAGATGTTTAAAACAACCAGATAAAATAGTATTCCATTTCATGGTTATAGGTTTGCTATATTATTATACAAAGTTTTAGCTGTTTTGCAGAAAAAGGGCCCAAAGCCAATCCAGTGCTTTCAGAATACACTTATGCTCAACACAGTAAAATGCTTTGTGAAAATCAAGAAATAAAACAAAACCCTCAGTTTCAATGAGGTCACAATAATTAAATAAATCAAAAACAAGTATAATATTGTTTATTATATGTTGATTTTTCATAAATCCAGACTGTGTTTTAACTATAATTTAATATAGAACATCTTAGACTTGTTTAATAAAAGAGTAAGACCAAATTGTTCTAACCATTATTAAGAAAAGATATAGTAGAGTATAATATCTATAATCTCTATAATCTCTATATAATTTCAATAATCCTTCACTAGTATTTAATATTCTTATAATCTTTTCTTAATTTTTCAATACATACATTTTTTGAGTAATGTTTTCAGTCTAAAAAATTATGCAGAATTTTGTTTGAGAAAATGGAGAAAGCGGCATGGCTGGCATTTTACTTGCATTTTTACATGTGACATCTGAACAGCCCATTAGGGCATTATGTACCTTTTAATTTAAAAACATTTTGATATTACATGGTCTTGTTTTGCTGTCCTTTAAGGTCAGTTTGTTTAATTGGATCATTCAGGCATAAGTTTGCTTATTTAGTTTGTTTAGCATGAAAATTAGTCAATGAAGCTTTTCTCTTGTAGTTATAATTTTTTCTCATAACATCTGTAAACTTTTTAATGTTGAATGTTGGAGCTGTTTTGGTTTACAAGTGATAACTAAACGGTGATACTGTTTTTAACCAGGCTTGACTATATTTTGTCTCAGGCTGCCTTAAACAGGAATGTAAGTTGCTTGTAAGTTATAAGCAAGTTTAATAAAAATCATCCACTTAATATCCTCAACTGTTCTTTTGACCTTGAATAGAAATCAGATCCAGACCTTTGAATGTTAAGTTTGAGAACACCGGTGGTATCAGATGTCATTATTTCACTGTTTCCTTGGGTAAACTAGCAAAATATCAGTTTGCTATTAGTATTAATATTAATATGCTGTTTTCCTGAAAAATAATACAAATATTTATTTACTACTCATTTGGTTGATCAATGTTGATAGATCAAAAATATACTTGTACAGTCTGAAAAAAATGTATATAAATGCATCTTTAATTAAATAAATTTTCTCTGCAAACTTGTGTTCAGTAAGGAGCCACCCACCCACTAACACTAAAAAAAAGAGTCACTGTTGGTTAAACAAAAGTTTTCATTTTCTGCTTCGAGGGGTTTTGCCTACTCTGTCTGTTACACTGCCCTCTTCTTAGTGTTTTAGGTAATGTTAGGAGAGAGAAAAGAAAGGCAGAAAGAAAGAAAAAAAAAGGCAAATAATGAACTGGAAAATCGACTCAAACCAGAACAGTGGCTAACTAATGCTCTTATGGAAGAATGAGCAGAGTCTAGCTTATTACGGGTGGGGGTCAAAATTATATTTCTGCTTAAATATACTAGACGGTTGTGGTGCATAACAATTTAACTGAAAATTAGAGAATCACTTTAAAAGGGAACACATTAATTATAATATAAAAACAATCTATTAAACTTTTTACATCCTGGACAGTGTGTCAAACCCGGACTCTGGAGGTGCAAGACAACAGTGTTAACCACTACACCACCATGCTGCCTTCTCGCTGAGCAATAATATTTTATATGTTTAAATGTTTTTTATTTTCTGATTATTTCAGTGACTAGTCAAGAAAACATATTTATAACGAAGTGACAAGTTCAGTACTCTTTGTTGTGGGCTATGGCTGCAAGCTTGAAAAAATTCTAATTCAGTGGAGCATCCAGCACTAAACCAAGCACCTCCTGGGCTCAGCCCTGTTAGTGAGCTAAGCTCTAGCTATACCACTACTTCATCTTTGGACGTAATTGGATAAGATGGATGTTGCAGACTTTAAAACCCAAATTCTCATATCCCTTAAGAGTGACATACGTATTATCTGTGATTAAATAAGATTTGAGAAGTGCACTGGCTGAAGAACTTACCTCTATTAAGGGTAATTTACAGATGCTCAAGGCTGAAATCACCAGTTGTGGTGCATCAACACATGCTGAAATGGACCAGATTTCGGTTAGTGTGAAGGACCTGAAAGCCAAACTGTCTTCATTGTCAGATGAAGTGGTTTCAATACAAAATACAGTAATGCAGAACTGGTCAAACTGAGAGCAAGGTAGGATGATATGTAAGGGAAAATGTGGAGAAGGAACATCCTAATTCTGGGAGTTTCACCAGGTCCCTATCTAAATTACTGACTGAAGTTCTGCAGATGGATAAGGACCTCTTTATTGACCACTTGTATAGAAGTCCCACTCCTGAAAAACAGGGCGGGAAATCGTGCACCATTGTTGCTAAGTTACACTACCATCGGAAACTGCGGAGTGCAGGTCCCGAGCTCCACTTCGCTTAAACAAGGAGCAAATAGCTATATTTCCAGTCAGTCCATATCCCCAGTGCAGCATCTAAAGTCAAGTCAAGTCAAGTAGGCTTTTATTGTCATTTCAACCATATACAGTTTAGTGCAGTAAAACAAAAAAGCATTCCTCCAGGACCAAGGTGCTACATACAACATAAATTTACAACATGAATTAATAAAAAAAACAACTACCTAATTAAGTAAGAAACCTAATTAGCTGACTAGCTGAGACAAAACAGGTTAATGTTATAAATTAACTAAAACTATCTAAGTCCTATACAGAAAAAGACAACATAAAGTGCATGTTCAAATGTGCAAACAAGAATGACAACATGAGTTTTTGTGCAAATAAGCAGAGAACCCTGATGATCTTCCTGGCTGTCTGCTGTAGGGTCTTGAGGTCCGAGATGGCACAATTCCCAAACAAGACAGTAATGCAGCTGCTCAGGATGTTCTCGATAGTCTCTCTATAGAAAGTGGTAAGGATTAGTGGTGGAAGCTGGGCCTTCCTTAGCCTTATTAGGAAAAAAAGATGTTGTTGGGCTTTCTTGTGCAGAGAGCTGGTGTTGAGGATCCAGGTGAGGTTCTCCTCCAGGTGGAGCACAGGAGAGACAGGTTGTTGTCTTTACACCAGTCCGTTAACCGCTGCACTTTCTCTCTGTATGCTGACTCCTTGTTCTTGCTAATGAGACCAAAGTCATGTCATCAGCAAACTTGATGATGTGTTTGGAACTGTGTGTTGCTACACAGTCATGACTCTGCAGTGTGAACAGCAGGGGACTGAGCACACAGCCCTGATCAGGTGTTGGGGGATGATAGTATTGATAAAATATTGAACTGTAATCTATGTACAGCATTTGTAAAGCGTTTGATGAATTGAAATTTGATTTTGGCCCTAAATTATATCATGATAAAAGTACTATACTCATCCCCACTGGCTGACATTCAGGCAAATAATAACGTATCCTCTATTTTTGAGCTTCAGTGTGGTATAAGACAGGCGTGCCCTTTATCACTCCTTCTCTTATCTTTGACTAGTGAACCACTGGTTATCGAATTAAGGGAAAATGCCAAAATTATAGGGAGGATGTGGAATACGGTGTGTATTTATGCTAAAGACATGCTGCTGTTTACGTTTGATCCTTTACATAGCCTACCAAAACTGTGAGGACCTCCTAAACTTTTTTCTCTCTCGTGGGGATGTAGAACACAAAGTCTCTCTTTATGCTAATGACATGCTGCTCTTTATGTCTGATGCTTTACATAGCCTACTGTCACATCTGTACCACCACGGTCCAGGAAAATAAGATCTGGGTCTCCGGAATACTGAGCCGCAGCTTTGTCCCCCCCCCCCCCCTAGTGTGGTAAGGTGGTACTGTAGGTCTCCCCATCAATAATGATGTGCACCTGTGTCTCTCGTTTTCACTAAAATATGTGCGTTGGAACATGACACCTACCTAAATTGTGAGGACCACCTGAACTTATTTTTTTATTTAATTAAACTATTTTAACCCATAAAAATTAAGATTTAAGTGGGCAAAGCATACAGATGCACGATACACTTCTCGAAAGTTTGTAGCATGAAATAACTATTTCTTTATTCATTTTCTATTCTATTTTCTACAAAATACTACATGGAAGGTTTCCAGAAATAAGGGACAGCCGGGGTGGGGGTCAAAGTTTAAAAAATCTAGTCAGATACTTGAGTACTGGCCTGGTAATGCTCCTCTTGATGTGGCTCATCAGACATTGGAAAAAATGGAACAAATGACTAAAATTGCTAGAATGTCCAAAGAGTCAGTTAAACACAGTAGTGATGAGCAGTTAAGAGCTAAAACCAGGTTTTCCAGAAATAGGTCTCCCTGTGGCAAAGCATCTCAAAGGAGGAAACTCAGCATTTGGTCAGGTTTTTAAAGTTACTTGTCCCCAGCTTTCTGAAAAACAACAATCCCCAAAGCACTGAATATTCATTTCAATTAAATTTTATTTGTATAGCTTTTAACAACTGTCATTATCGCAAAGCAGCTTTACACAATTAAAATAATAATTTAAGTTTGTATGGAATGCGAATGTCTATGAATCAAAATGGTCAGATCGTCCCTGATGAGCAAGCCGAGGGCAACAGTGGCAAGGAAAAACTCCCTGAGATGGCAATAAGAAGAAACCTTGAGAGGAACCGGTCTCAACAGGGAACCCATCCTCATTTGGGTGAAGGGATTTGCTGGTGTGTTTTGGGTCATTGTCCTGCTGCAGCACCCAAGATCGCTTCAGCTTGAGTTGACGAACAGATGGCCGGACATTCTCCTTCAGGATTTTTCGGTAGACAGTAGAATTCATGGTTCCATCTATCACAGCAAGCCTTCCAGGTCCTGAGGCAGCAAAACAACCCCAGACCATCACACTACCACCACCATATTTTACTGTTGGTATGATGTTCTTTTTCTGAAATGCTGTTACTTTTACGCCGGATGTAATGGGACTCGGACTTGTCTCGTCGGTCCACAAGGTATTTTCCCAAAAGTCTTGGCAATCATTGAGATGTTTTTAGCAAAATTGAGACGAGCCTTAATGTTCTTTTTGCTTAAAAGTGGTTTGCGCCTTGGAAATCTGCCATGCAGGCCATTTTTGCCCAGTCTCTTTCGTATGGTGGAGTCGTGAACACTGACCTTAATTGAGGCAAGTGAGGCCTGCAGTTCTTTAGATGTTGTCCTGGGGTCTTTTGTGGCCTCTCGGATGAGTTGTCTCTGCACTCTTGGGGTAATTTTGGTCGGCTGGCCACTCCTGGGAAGGTTCACCACTGTTCCATGTTTTTGCCATTTATGGATAATGGCTCTCACTGTGGTTCGCTGGAGTCCCAAAGCTTTAGAAATGGCTTTATAACCTTTACCAGACTGATAGATCTCAATTACTTTTGTTCTCATTTGTTCCTGAATTTCTTTGGATCTTGGCATAATGTCTAGCTTTTGAGGTGCTTTTGGTCTACTTCTCTGTGTCAGGTAGATCTTATTTAAGTGATTTCTTGATTGAAACAGGTGTGGCAGTAATCAGGCCTGGGGGTGACTACAGAAATTGAACTCAGGTGTGATAAACCACAGTTGTTATTTTTTAACAAGGATTTGTTTGGATTTTTTTTTCCCTAAATAATAAAAACCATCATTTAAAAAATGCATTTTGTGTTCAATTATGTTATATTTGACTAATAGTTAACGGTTTTTGATGAGCAGAAACATTTTGTGTGACAAACATGCAAAAGAATAAGAAATCAGGAAGGGGGCAAATAGTTTTTCACACCACTGTAATTGTTTCCTTGATTTGATGTCAGTTTTATTTATGAGGAGATTTTGCGCAGTGGTCGACGTACTGTACATACAGTAAACTAGTGACTGTGTTAATGTGGAGTACTGGACTTTTTGCATGCATGTACATACATGCGCAGTTACGCACACATTATGTGAATGAACAGAGGTGACTGAATGTACTACTAAGCTCACTGCTGCTACATACTGTACAAACTCTGACGACACAGACGACGCAGACAGTGACTGCTGTTTCGGACAATACCCGTCAGACTTCTACAAAGCGCAACAGGTATTGACGTTTTGTCTAGGCTTCTGATTGGCCCCCTGTTGATTAGGTAGGCTCCTAACAGCACTTAACAGGGCGTTTTGCGTTTTCATGTGGACAAAGATATTTTTAAAACGTAGGCTGTGTGGACAGAACTATTTTTAAAAATTAAGAAGAAAAATCTCAGGTAAAAATACCTGGCTATGTGTGGACATGGCTTGAGAGAAGATGTCGACAGTAACGTGTTTACAATGTGCTGTTATGTCTGTATTTTTACAGTTCAGCAGTAAAGAGAGGAACAATATTTATGTCACACTGAGTCTTTATTGAAATGTGCTACACTACCTTTCATTTCAATGGTATTTACTCAACTATATACGTATACTACTCTCACTCACTCATCATCATTAAATAAAATAATAATAATTATAATAACAATATAAACAACAAACAGCAACAACAACAATAATAATAATAATAATAATATACTTGGTTGATGATTCATGGTGTGATCCTGTAAAGACAATCCGTCAACTGCTATTTCAGAAAGTTAGAACCAGATTAATGGAGAATTGTCATGACTTCCATAGGGAGGAGACGAACGCAGGTGCAGGTTTAAGGAAAACAGGGGTTTATTTGTGGAAGGAATAACACAAAGCACAAAATAAAACAGAAACAAACAAAAACACTGGACGGCTTAGTAGCCGTATTCCCAGGCTGGCTCTGCAGGGGGCTGTCTAAAGTGCACTTGAGAATGCGTGTACTCCCTTCTTTCACGGGAAATAAACCACAAAGCTGAATGACTTTTCCAAAAATAAGTATAACCTTAATGAAGGTCCTTTTTTTCCCACCGCCACTTCCTGCAGACGCCACTCAGTCCTGGGAGAAAGAGAGAGAGAAACATACAAAGGGGTGAGAGACAATATAACGTGCACATTATAACAGTGACACAGGAGGTAGACACAGGTGACTTCAGTTTAGTGTTTGATTAACTTAATGGGGAACAATACCGACATAGACACACTAGGGGGAGACAAAGCCACGGCTCAGTAATCCGGGGGGGCCCGAGCTTACTCCCCAGGACTGGGGTGGCCCAGATGTGACAAGAATATTGTTTTTCATTAGTCGAGTACATTAGTGAAGTTTCATTAGTGAAGAATTAAGACTGAGAAGCAACAAAAAAAATTCTAGAATTTTTCAATATTGAGTGGTCCAATTTTTTTTCCTCTATACAGTATGTGCGGAAGAAAGCAGTTAATTAAAAAAAAAATGTATTTCAGGTATTTAATGTATTTGAGAATGTTCAGCTATAAAATGAAAATTATTTGGTGCAAACATCATCCAAGTTAATCTATAATTGTTAACAATGGTTTAAAATAAATAAACATTTTGATCCGTTAAAAAAATATTTAAAGACTCATTAGACTACTACTCCATTTTAAAAATCTATTTAAAAAAAAAAAGGTCATGATGTTTGTGTTTAAGGTTCTTGGAATGTTTATCCCCAAAGCGTTTTAGAGAGCTCTGGGCTAAATGCCAAGTTTCTGTTTCATCAGAAGCTGAAAGTGTGTCTGCTGTTTTACTTTCATTTCATCACTGGCTTGCAACTGTTCTCTCGTGCTGCACATCCTTTACAAGCTTCCTTGTTCTATTTGTATCTGACTGAATAATCAGACTTATGGCTTCCATCGCATCTTCACTAAGTGCTGAGAATGAGGTAACTTTACAGAAATCTTTCTCCAGTCGTGTTTGTTTTCATCTCCTGTACAAGAGCAGTCATCATGGAGCCACTATTGACCAGCTCCTCAGCAGGTTTGACAAGCATGGGAAATATCTGCTCATAGCATTTCTGAAGCTGGGGTCCGTCAGAGGCGCTTTCATGAGTAAACCTCTAACGTGTGGAAAGGAATACTCAGATGATGAAATGTTTTTTTTTAAAATGGAGACTCACCACAAGGTTCATGATCGGCAAATCACACCTGTTAATGTGGATTCAAGTACAATCACTTTTGGAAACAAATTTATTTTAAAGTTGGAGGAAGGCTTCTGGTATGGGAGCTACTGGGAAGATGTGCGTTATGGCAGAACCTGGCCACAGTATGTTTACTGCATAGATGTGGAGCTGCACCGTGTCCAAGGTACATTGTACCACAGATGTCAAACTACAAACTTTTTGTGGCTGCTGCTTATAAGATTAAGGTGCTTATTCTTTTTTGCAGATCTAGGTGACATTTTGCCCAAACCTTGGAGAGAAGTGTTATGGAGTGATGAGTAAGTCTCTCTCTCTCTCTCTCTCTCTCTCTCTCTCTCTCTCTCTCTCAGTGTACTACATATTTGCATAAAATTTGAAAATATGTGTAAAACACACTCTTGGCCATGCTGATATATGATAACACTAGTTTGAATTACTTTTATGTAAAAGCAAATCTTGTGTTTATTTTTTACATACTGTATATCTAGATACATACTTTCCAACACAATGTGGTAACGCTAGTTGTGTTGCGGTTTGTAACCCATTGGACTTGGATCTTCCCATGGATCTTTTAGCAAGATAATGACTGCAAAAACACAACCAAATCAGTGTTTGGCTATGTCCTTCTGAAATAGCAGATTTTATTTGTTTTACACATATTAATTAATGCTCATTATTGTTAAGGCCAACTAATCTATACAGTATATTCTATGCAGGAGATAAATGACTGTAATTTTGTAAATTTTGTAAATGTTCCTCTCTCTCTTTCTCCCTCTGTTTAAAGAACAAGGGAGAACCTAAGGCAGGATTTTGTCTCTTACAAGCCATTTTTGGAGTCTCTACCCCAGATAAAGGCTTTACTTCTGGGCCCAGTGGGTTCTGGGAAATCCAACTTCATCAGCTCTATCAAATCCACAATGTACAAACGCATAGTGCATCTGCCCAATGTCGGCTCATCTGTGGAGGGGTTCACTAAGAAGGTTTTAGAAATGTCTATGCTAATTCTATGTTCATATAACCAGTCAGAAGTAACTCAATTCCAACTTTTTTTTTTTTTTTTTTTTTACTCTAATGTGACACAGATCAGATTTTTTGTATGGCTGTCTGAATGCATAGCCATACAAAGTAAAACTGATGTTTTCTTTAAATCTGGTTTTCTATCACTCATATGGACCTCAATAAATACAGCCCAAAACCGCTTACTGTCTTCCAGAGCAAACCATATCATAAACCAAATATGAACCATATTTTTGCCGAAATCACATCCATTGTTTTAAAATAAATGAGTGGTCGCATGACCTCATGACTTGATTGACCAAATGGCTTGAGCAAAAACATATCAATGTTTGCATGTGCCATTTCAGAGGACACATGCACCCACATTCAGTGTCAGAGTCAGATAAAATTCACTTGTAATTATGAACATGAACCCTCATGATATGCAAATCTGTTCTGGCCAAAATATCGGAATTGAGCAACATGTAGCATAACTTTAATTTTGAGGCAGATTTTCAGTTGTTGAAATAACCTGTGTGCATCTCAGTCCTACATATTTTTGTGTCTCCATTTAAAAGGAAAAACAAATTTAGGACTACATGCAGATTAGTGGTCACTGACAAAATTGAATAGAACAGAATATTATAAAGGACAGGATGTAAGTCAAAGTGTGCTTTCTCTCCCTTACTCTGCTTTACCCAAATTTTCTTTTACTCAGATGACAACCTATGATATTCGCGTAAACCAGCGAGGATCTCAGAGTGCTCTGAGCCTATGTGATGTGATGGCATTGGGAAATGATGACTCTACTGGTCTCTCTTACAATGATGCACTTGCTGTCATCAAAGGCCACGTCCCAGAAGGATATGAGGTACTACATTTCAAATTTAAATTGTGAAGGGATAGGGTAGTTATTGTTACCTCCTTTAGGGCAAAATTATGATAATATTCTGTATTAGCAGCATTCTCATATTAATTTATGTAATACATTTGGCAAAATCCTTATGGTGTCATTCAGACCAATAAATTTAAATGAAAAATGAAATTTAAGTGTACTGCGTTTCAGCTTACACACAGAAACCACCACCATCCCCACCACAAAGAGAAATAAAGGGCATAAATAGAGGACAGTATGCTGGTTCACATTATTGATTTTTACTCTGATCATCCCTCCTTTACCTCATCATAAATAAATAATCACCCCTAAAATATTTCCGTTTTCTAGGATGCTTAAAGTGGTCCTTTGGTATATAGGCCAAAAAAGATGTGGTGGACTGAGACAGATCAGAATAGTAAAGGAAATGTCACTTCATACACAAATGCATTATCATTGAATAGTTAACATCATGTGATTTTGCCATGCTATCCTGCCTAGTCCATTTGGAGTACCTTTAGACACTTCCTTCTGGTTAAATATGTGGCTACCAGTCATTAGCACCAATGATGATGATGACCCACCAAGGGCAGTTCTCCTTCCTCCAATGTGAGCTATGTCTGACAAACTGCCAGCTGGGCAGTAGCTCTAACTGATACCTGAAAAATGTTGATAAAATGAAAAGTGTTAAGAAATTAGATGAAATATCTTTAGCCTAGGTGTGTACATTTTATTTGCCAGTAAGTATTTTGTTTTTGGCTCCAGTTTCAGAAAGGTGGTACAATCAGTGATATTGTGAGTGGCTACATAGCAAATCCCTCCCTGAATGAACAAATTCACTGTGTCCTCTTCATACTTGATGCCACCAAATTGACGTCGTACCCCAGCAGCCTAGAGTCCACACTTAGGAAACTTCATTCTGCTGTATCAAACCTGGGTTAGTGCACATCTCATTTTTCCAGTTTTATAGATTCATAGCTAACAAACAGGCAGCCAGGAAGAGGACAAATTTTATTTAAATATCCTGCCTACTATTATCTATCCCATGGACCTCAGTGACTTCCTTCTATAAATCAACCTACTAAACAATATCACAGGAGAGGGAATGCTGTTATGATTATTATATGCATGACTGTGATCATGTTATAGGCACAAGGGCATGGCCCAGATACCAAGGAATCACAGCCACGCAGATATTTAGCATAGCAGCACAGTGTGAAATTGCTTTTACTACACCTAATCTTACTGGTACTATGTAGCCAAAATTTGAGGAGAATAAAACATGGATTTTGTGAAAAGTCTCATAAGTTTCTCTCTGTATTTCTATATTTCTATTTTTTTCTATCTTTATATTTCAGCTCTGCTAACTTTGGGGTTCCCGAAAATAATTAAATGGAAAGATCTAGGGTGTACAATCCATTGGTTCACACATGAAGTAGGGCATTTGATGAGGCAATTTGGAAGGCGATTTAGAATTCAGTCTTAGGTTAGGAGCTAGTTAGCTTAACCATATGAACACTGACAGTTCAGAGGTGATTTGGAACAACTTAAAAACAAATATTAAGTGTTGCTTACTATCACAATGTTATTAGATCGTTTCCTTGCTGTAAGTGCTTTCGTAACTGGTTTTGAATGTCTTTTTGGCAATTGGTCTATCCTCAGTACTGGGCACCTTAAAGATTTACTTTTACCCATGCTTGTGACTGACAGTTGTTGTGATTAATCATTATTATAACACATATACAATGGATCCTCGGATTGTGAAGAATGGGGTTTGCGAGTGTTCCGCAAGACGAGCAAAGATTTTTAATAAATTTTTACTTGAAAAATAAGCAAGTCTTGGTTTACGAGTACCAAGTATCATGCATGCACTTCTTGTTTTAACGCCGAGAGTCACGTGATCACACTTGAGCCAATGTTTTTTTTTCTCTCTTGTGCTGCGGAATTGTGGATAATCATCACCTTTGCTCGGTCTTAGTGCACGTCTCTCACTGTTATAATCAACATCTGTGCACGCATGTACTGTTTACTGTAACACTGTGGCCACGTGTGTGCGTGTAAAACATATTGTGGCGTGGGCGGAACAGCGGCTGACAACCAGCATGCCTTGCGGGGATGTCGGTGTGTTCACCGTGTTGGGGAAGGGTGTTTGGGTTAGCGGCTTCGGCCCTGTTTGCAGACTGCATGATCCTGCCTTCAACGTCCGCACCGTTACTGGGGGCTATGTGAAGGTACGGTAGAAACCTCGACGCCGAACATTCTCCCCGTGCAGTCCTCCGGGCTTTCTGGCGGTGATCAGCTGTCCGAGCCAGCGTGCAGCCGAGTTACTGCAGCACCCAGAGCGTCACCCGCAGTCGCTTCGCCTGTGTCACAGCTGGACCGTGATCCGCTCATCGCCAAGCAGAAGGGCCCCACCCAGCGCTCGCGGGCACCGCTGCAAGACTTTCGGGTGGGGGCACCTATGGGGCGTATGGGCGTGGACACACAGCCAGGGGTGAGATTTTGCTGCTGGAGAGCAGGTATGGGTGTGTTCCTCCAGAAGCAAAAGCGGGCTCTCGGACAAGCTTATGTCTTACTGGGTGGGCCCCTGTACAGTAATTGCTCGGCTCTCCGATGTTATCTACCGTGTGCGGTTGGCGGGGCGGGCACGAGTTGTGCTCCACCGGGACCGTCTTGCGCCCTATCAGCCGCACGCCGACGAAACATCGAACTCTGTGGAGGCCGGACCGCCTCAGGGCAATGTTCGCGCTCATCCCTCACCTGCCAAAGGCGTTCCCAACGCCAGCGCCGACCGCCTCCATGCGTCCGAAACGATGTTCGTCATGGTGACCCGGGACGGTCACAGCTCGGGTGGGGGCAGTGTGGCGTGGGCAGGGCGGCGGCTGTCAACCAGCATGCCTTGCGGGGATGTCGGTGTGTTCACCGTGTTGGGGAAGGGTGTTTGGGTTAGTGGCTTCGGCCCTGTTTGTGTGTGGTGTGTGTGTGACGTGTGGAATGTACTCCGGTTCAAGCTTAGGCTGAATTGGAGGTATAGGCTTCATGTGAATGTGCTGCTTATGCTTTTGTGTGACTGCGTGTACAAAATAAAGTACTCCCAGCCATAAACGGGAACACTTATCAGGATTTAAAAAAAAAACTTTTTTATAAAGGTTGAGTGCAGGTTAATTCGTTTTATTTTTACTTTATATTTTGTATTAATTATTATTTTTTTTTTTTGGGGGGGGGGTCATGTGGAACAAATAATTTAAGTTTCCATTATTTCTTATGGGAACATTTTCTTTGATTTATGAGTATTTTGGAATATGCCTATATTATATATTTGGGGTTGAATATTTGGAATCAGGAACAAATTATGCTTGCAATCCAAGGTTCCACTGTAGTTAAATGTCAAAGTGCTGTTACCATCTATATATGTATACTGTAAATTATATAACAGACTTTTAATCTTAATTCTGTAATTAATAAATTGGGATTTAAGCTACTCAAAGCCAATTGGACGATAAGAGATTTGATATGTCCATTTACAGTGTCTCAAACTTTATGTCCTAGGTTGTAGTTGTCAATGATAATGGATAAGTTTAAGAACACCTACAGTACTTATTTACAACAGTACTAGACTCTCTGCGTGTATAGCCATTTGAAGTAGAAGTGATGTCTTTCTCTGGGGGAAAAATGTTCCAAAGACATAATTTTATTATCAGTATCTTGATGCTAGGTTAGATATTTGGCATAACAAGCAAGAGGGTTTAAGGATTAAGGTTTTCAAATCCCAGTCAGTCAGGCGGGTATGGCAAGCATGGCATGGAGGGCATGGCAGGTCAGGCAGGGAAGGCATGCAGGTTATTTTATTAATCCCAAAGGAAAACTGTAATACAAATAAAAATATAATTATACTTGTAATTATATAATTGTAATTATATTAACAATTATAATTTAAATTGCAGTTACATTGTGAACTAGCGGCCAGTTTACAGATTATACAACATATAAGCCAACAATGTAAAGAAACATATTAAGGCTAGGATAACAACAACAACAACAACAAGTAGGGTAAATTTATTTTTAAAAATGCATATCCAAGTATTACTTCCAGGGGAGTGTATGCAAAGTTTTTTTCTAAAAATTATGACTTTTGGTACTGGAGTAGCCTTGTCTGATTGTGTTGTTCTTTCACACACTAAAGGTATCCCTCAGCTGATTTTGCTCACCCATGTGGATCAGGTGAGCCTGGCAGTACAGAAAGACCTGAGTGACGTCTACTACAGTTTAACTGTGCAGAATAAGGTACTACAATCAGGCCTGCATTAATTACGAAATTTACCATGTTTAACATGGCTTACAGCATGTGCACTAAAATGGCGTTTACTTTTGTCCTATATCTGTTTTTATCCGAAGATGAAAAAAGCAGGGGAGATGGTAGGATTGCCGTTGTCCTACGTTCTTCCTGTGACGAATTATGTTTCCCAACTGACAGTGGACTGCAACACCGACATCCTGCTCTTGAATGTGGGGATGAGCATCCTACAGGCTGCGGATGACGCATTTGAAGATTAACACCATATTCCTGCCCCTCTATCAATAAAGTGCATCAAAGAAAAATCTGTTTATGATGAGAAATCTAGCGCAAACATTTAGATTTACGACAAAGAAATTAGTAACAAGTCGGGGTAGGATTCAAAATTAATTAAATGTGTTCAGGCTTTTTTTTTTCAACACTTTGACAACACAAGGATTTGTACAAACAAATAAACATTTTATTAATATACAAGCACTACATACAATACATCCTTAAGTTCTACAAGTAGTATATTCTAGACTAAACTACTACAGTATAATATATCATTCATTCATTTGAGCTGGGGTGAGGGTACTGGGGGTGGCACAGGAGGTGGTGGGCAGCTTTCCTGTCTTATTATTTTACCCAGAAAGCCGGAAAAGTGGTAATACGTTACATTACATTATGTAAAGTAATAAGGACAGGAATCGGAGACTAGGGTGAACACAAATTCACTAAACTGATTAGATGGTGTCCAATGTAGATTCAGATTCCTGCCAATGGCTGACAGGAGTAAAACACAGTGTGGACTTTGGCTGCTGAAGACATTTTTTTTTTGCCTTCAGCAGACAAATGAAGGAGTCTCCAGTGTAAGTTCTTTGTGAATTCCTCTATGGAAAATGATTCTGTCTATTCTCATTTGTTGGTAACATGATAATATGTGTTTTGTAGCAGTTATTAAATTAATTATCTGTAATATTAGTAAAAAAATGCTATGGAACAAGAATAAACCAATGCTTTTATTTTGAGAAATAAAAAAACAAACTACACTGCTAATCTATACAACTTTACAGTCTAATTATTAAGTGTCTACATTTCTTACCCTTAACTTATGTAAATGTTTTTTGGTTTCATCTTCTTTACAAGGGCAGTTATTATGGTACTTAAGCAGTCAGCTCTTCTGCAAGTTCGACACACATGGTAAATTTTTGTTTGCAGTGTTTCTTTCATCAGAGGTCCATCTGTGGAGCTGAGTGACCCCATGAAATGCAGAATACAATTCTCTCATAAAGTGGCATTTGTGTTTAAAATAAATGGAGTACAATGCCACACCGTTTCCAGTGTTGAACAGCTGCCATGGTGAGGATCCAACAAGCTTCAGTTCACTACAGTGGGTTTGGAGATAAGATGATCTCCAATTTTAGTTTCTTTTGGAAGCTGCTTAAAACTACAAATAAGTCTTTATTTCAAGGTGTCTTTTATACTGATGCCATTAATACAGGGAATGAGTGAGGAGCCAGAAGTTCCAGGTCTGTGAGAGCCAGAAATCTTGCTTGTTTGTAGGTGACCAAATACGTAGTTTACTAAGGAATTTACCAATTAATTCAGAAAAAAAATCCTACAATGTGAATTTCTGGATTTTTTTCTTATTTTGTCTTTTATAGTTGAGGTATACCTATGATAAAAATTACAGGCCTCTCTCATCTTTGTAAGTGGGCGAACTTGCACAATTGGTGGCTGACTAAATACTTTTTGCCCCACTGTAAATAGTCCTTGGATTAGTTAGCAAGTTGCCTCGCATCTGTTTTGTTAGCGCTATTTTAATAACACAGTTTCTGGGCTGTATTGTGTCCCATGCAATAGATGGGAACCTTGTCTAGAGTGTACCTCACCTCATGCCTGACATCTTCTGGGATAGGCTCCAGGCTTCCTGTGATAGTGTTCAGGATAAATCACTATAAAACATGAATAAATTAATAAACATGAAACTAAGCTATTCATGATTTTTCTCACATTCTACAGGTATCCCTTAGCTGATTTTCAGCCTTTCCAGTACTGTAAATGAAAAAAGCCCTGCGTGCTAAAATGCTGGGATGATCCAACTAGTCCGATTTGTCTGACTCACACTTATTCCCATACATAATATACAGGATTCTGGAATTTGTAAAAATGTACAGAGGCATACGGACATACAGAATTATTTCCATCTTGCGCCTCCTCTGTGACAATTTTTTTTCCCGTAAAAATATTTATACTGCACACTTTCCATTTGACTTAAGTGCATCAAATGGTTAGTGTGTAGGTGTTTCGTAGGTGCACAGGAGTTTTATTTGTTGCAAGCCACATTGTCCATGTTAACACTATATATTTTGTGCTATTTTAAGTTAATGGATTAAATTGATCCTGGGTTGGATAATGCAGGAGTGGATAAATCATGGTACGCATGTGCACATAGACAGAATTAAAAACATTTTCATGACCCAGAGCCCCTGGCTTATGCATTTCAGCGTTCTTATTTGTCAAAGCATTTATAGACACTCCGAATTTTTATGTCTAACAAATTCCAGTTAGAAAATATTGAAAGACTGTGTGATGTGTTTTGCCACAAAAGGCATTTAGAAACTTTTTAGTAGCATAAACAATATATATATATTTTTGCACTGCCGGTTTTGGCAGTGTAATGGACCTTAGTGTGTGCAATATGAATGATGGTAAACATATGCAATTACTCAACCTCTACAAAGCTGCATGAGCAAAAAGTCTTTTATATGATTTATTTATACATTCTACCGATGTTTTCCTGCATCTAGTGTGCACTTAAACAAGCAGTTATTTGCTCAGTTTTGCTGATTTTATTGACTATGTATAGCAGAGCTTCCTTATGTTTGAGCAGATGCAGACAGGTTGGATCCAAAAGCAGGACACAACAGAGCCAGAGGGTGATTGAAAAAACTTTTAATAAAAGTTTTGAAGGAATACAAGTGATGGAAAGGTGCAAGAACAATGGAAATGCAATAACTGCTGTTAGGTGTTTGCTGACAGATCACTCACTCACACACACACACACACGGACACAGAGGGAACTCTATGACAGCTTTGGGGAGTAGACTATAACATAACTGGAAAAAGAAAGCGAACAGCACAGTAATCTTGTACACAGAGAGAGAGAGAGACTGAATTATGGAAGTTGAACAGGTTCAGAGGAACTAAACACCAAGTTTTCAAGCATGAAGGTACTGATGTTGTGGCTAGGCATCTTGCATTGAATAAGGTTCCTTCAGTGGTAAGCCAATGCATAGGGAGAGCAGCCAGGTTTTCTAGTAATCGGCAAAATAAGGTCGGAGCAGATTCCAGCAACCAGGTTCAGAGGAGATTAATAAGATATGGTCAGAGAAGATTAGTTATCCATAGTATTCATAGTCTCAGGAAGGCCAGACTCAGTATTAGTAGCATGTAGACATAAAGAGCATGCAGGTAATCTTTAAGTCCGACAGAAACATGTAATTGCAGGTTACCAAGGCAGATCAGGTACAGGTTCTAATTTATTTAATCACCAATGGGATCTACATTCATTAAATGTCCCAGAGAAAGTAGAAGTAGTTTCCAACACCAACAGCTAATGCAAAGTTAGAGCTTTAGCACTGAAAAGACAGACAGAATCAAGATAGGTCAGAATCTCGATGGAAAGAGAAAAAGAACAGAAAGAATCAAGAAACTCTGTTTTACCATCACACAGGTACCACATGCTCCACAGCTTCATCTTATAGTAGAGCTTGGACAAAATGGCCGACACAGGGAAGTGCCCAAAACAAGATGGCGGCCGACACGGAAGTGCAAATCACAACATTATCATTGATTTATGTTTTTGTAACACCTTCTTTTACCACCAGGGGTTCTTGTGTACTATATGAATTGTCAGGAGCAAATGAAAATGTGCACAAATTCTCAAGTGCAAACTAAATTTGATAAATGTATAGAAACATACATACACAATTTAGACACTAAACTACACATAAATACAGTTAAATAAAAAGACCTTTGTGGGTATTCACTATTGATAGCGATCAATGTAATCATAAATATAAAACTTTAAGTAAATCCTTTCATTTATATAAACAGGTTAAATTATTTTTGTAGAGGAAAAACCAGTCAGTTGTGAACTAAAGACCATTCAACACTAAATGACTTTGATAGGCTTCTTTTTTTGTCATGCCTAAGGCTTTTTTTAAAATCTTCTCTAAGATGTAAAGTAAAAGAAATGCTTCACTATTTGTTGTGGTTGATGCTGCTGTTTTGATTCTATACTTCATTTAACCAGCAGACATGCTAGTTAGTAATAACTGACATTAGCTAAATGAGGGAAATAGGTGAAGCATTATCACTTATCATTTAGTTATCCTTTAGAGCAGTTAAGACACATTTATTTAAAAAGGAAAATCAGACCTGTAATGCCTGGATACAATAATATAAATAATCTTAGTTTTTTTAAATGTCAAAATAAACAGATGTTAGATTTTTTGGCATTCTATATAACTTCAAATATGACTTCCTAAACCTGCAACCACTTACTCTTCTTGTCAGAACTGATTTACCATCTTTCCTGTGTTGCATATGTTGTATCAGCCATTATATTCCTGCAAGCTGATGTGGCAGTCATCCATCGTAGAGCTGAAAGACCACCATGAACCTTTGCCTTGCTTTTTTAAAAAGAAATAAAAACATACATTATATTTGTTTGCTTGTTTATAGTTAATTTCATCTGAGAAACACCTCAATCGGTCAGCTGGTTTTTAGAGCAATCTCTTGTGTTTGAAGTTGTGGTTGCATCTTACTAGCAAAACAGTTTTAATATTAAGTGAGTGCTCTAAATCTAATTATATTAAATTTAAAACCAGAATTACAATTTCTTTATTTTGATATATATTGTATGTGTATGAGAAATGTGTCATGGTGTGCACACATGTATGCTATACAGTATAACATACTAAACAGAACAAACAAGTGCACAGGCCATTGGAGTTTGGCTCAGGTTGTGGTCTGTGTTTTCAAACCAGACAGATTTAGGATGGAATCGAAGGCTGTAGAACTAGATCAGGTTGAACTTATCCACGGTCTGAGAAAGAACAATCTTTGCTGCACTCTCTAACCCGTAAAGACCGCGTTTCACAACCATTTCAGATCCCTGGATATGATGAACTTGTGTGTAGCGACTTCCCAGGTAAAACCACAGAGCCACTGATGCTGAGTGGGATAAAGATTTGGGTAACATTTGGAATACACTACCATATTCCAGTATTTTGAAGGATTTCAGGACATCTTGAATACTAATCGACACTGGCTATGAGGCCAATCAAAGTCTCTGGTCTAGAGCCTAAAAGGAAAGGGTTTTCAAGTTGGAAAAAATGGATAGCAAATGTTCTAGTAAAAAAATATTTACAAGTATATGAAAATGTAAAATGTAAAAAAAAAAAAGTGTTTTATTTGCTTTAATTATTTTGCATCTTTAAGTTTCCTATTTTGATTCTAGGTTACTGGAGTTGTACCTTATCAGGATAATAAAATATGTCCCTTTACTCTGTAATTGTTCCTGAGCCTGGAGAAAGACTGGGAACCAGTGGTGCAATTTATTTATTATTTTTTTTTAATTTTAATTTAACCTTTATAATAGCCTGTAAATAGCTATTTATCAGGTGATTAAGCATCATTGTTGTTGTTGGTCTTTCGGCTGATCCTGGCAAGGGGTCGCCACAGCGGAACATCCAGTCCACACTACAACTTGGCACAGGTTTTACGCCAGATGCCCTTCCTGATGCAACCCTCCCATTGTTTCCGGGCTTGGGACTGCCTAACTCTAAGGGGCCTGTGCCCCTGATTGACTGGCCACCATTGCTGGGAACACAGCCTCTCTTCCATATCCAGAGCTGCCTGCCATCATCATCAACCAGACGCAGTTAATGGAAGACACAGATACGCAGTCCCGATTCTGTTTAGTGAAAATTTATTTTATATATTTTATATAAAATAAATGGCATCTTTAATAATTTGTCATTTTATGTTGTTATTTTATTAGTATCCATTAATTAGGTGAGAATGACCTCAGGTCAAACCTGTACCTTCTTGGGATGCCTTGATTATCCTCTTTATGTTGATTTTGTTACTTAATGATTTTAATACCTGTTTAGTTTGTTTCTTCATTCTCTTTTGTTAAAATAAATGCTTTTTAGTAATACATTAGCTTCTACTGTTTTTAATCGTAAAACACACAAATATTGGTATAGTATATGTCTAATGCTGCTCTTGACTACAGTACTACCAGTTTCATAGACTTTAGTAAGTTTACCTTTAATAAATGATTTATGCAGGATTACAAGAACAACACATAGCTAATATCAATCACAATGTTGTTTACTTTACAATTTGATGTATTAACATGTAATAACAAAGCCTATTAAAAGGTTACAAGAACTAAAATTTAATAAACTTGTTTGTCTCCCATGTACAGTAAGGCCAACAGGTGAGCTGCAGTCAGTGTTTCTACACATACAACTTACAACCCACATGATCAGTTAGTGCACTGTGGGTGCATCTGGTAACCAAATCTGGTTAACATCAAGATCTGGGTTACCCACAGCAAATGAACACTTGAAGCTTTTGAAAATTACATAAATATGTAAATCTTTAAATAAATATAAACATATTACAGGTTTTATTTGTAAGGCTAATTTTTATAATCTTATTAAAAAAGTATGAAATATTCTAAACCTACACATACCGAAATGATAAAATGATAGTTACTATCCAGCATAAGATGTGATTAGCTGCTTCATTTGTTCCACGTTTGTTATTGTGTAATGCATTACAGTAAATAGAAGTGAATTTCAAAAGGTAACTAGTGAATCTAACCTCATACAACTAATGCTAGATATCATCAATGCCAAAGTGAGAAAAATGCAAATGTCACCTGAGAAGATTCTAAAATATTCATCTTCAAATTGTACAAAGTTAGTTTAGTATAGAGGAATACACTGCAGAAAAAAAAACAAAAAAACCAACCCACGTCAGAATTCATGTGAATTCATACTTGGTTTTGAAAATAACAATTCGTCACCACAATAATATGCTACCATTTCCTGTTTTTTGTTTGATGTATCATTGGTACCACCCATCGTATCATCATTGCTATCGTTCATAATCAACCTCCTCTACTTCCTTGTCTTTTAGCAGTTAAACATGGCAGACATCTTAACTATATACGGCCAGTAAAGAATCTTATCTTCTACTAAATCAAGGGTAAGTACAACTTAAAATATGCTCTGAATATGAATGTCTTGTTTTGTTTGTTAATAAAAATGTATTTGGCTATATGCTTTAAGGAAAAAAACAAACAAAAAAAACTTAGTTTGCTAGTTTGTGACTAACTGAAATGGTAGAAGAAGTAAAGTAATAGTACAACACGAATTTTAAAAAAAGTTTTGTAAATTTAAATAGAATGAAAATTAAGACTTTTAAAATCACTTGAGCCAATTATATTCTAAATTTTACACTTTATGCACTAAATGAGCTCATTTAGAATGTAAACCCGGCTACAGGTCACAAAAAAGTTGGGATGGGGTGGGACTTTCTTTTTTAAAGTCTTTTAGTTAAGCAAAAAGTATTGTATTTCAATTTAAAAAACATCCCAACTTTTCTGGAATTCTACCTACCTATCAATTTTTATACACACACACACACACACACACACACACACACACACACACTATACAGTGGAACCTTGGATTATGAACATAACTCATTCCAGAAGTGGGCTCGTCTTTCAAAACACTCGTTAATTGAAGAATTTCCCAAAATAAATAATGGAAAATTAAATAATTAATACAAAATATAAAGTAAATATAAAACAAATTAACATCTTTAAAATACACTCCCACAATGATTATTTAGGTAAAAATTATGCTGAGGGAAAATGCCTTTATGTTAAACCACCGTTGATTTCCTTTTGTTATGTGCACATAGGCCAGGTGGCTGTGTTACCAGCATTCACGTGACCTGGCACTGTTACAACATTTTAACGAATAAGAAGCAATCAGTTGCTGTGATTCCTAGACTGAGAGCACTTTTTAAAATGGAAACACAAAGGTAAGGTTAAAAGTTCTACCTCTAAAAACCATTAGGCCTAATGCAGGTTCTACCATCTTTCATGGGCACCCATGATTAAATAATTAGGCTACCGTAATATAAGCACACTACCCTTTTAGCAGCCTGATATGTACATGGTGGAAAGAGCCTTAAAATACTGTGTCATACAGTATAAATGTACTGTAACAAGTAACCAGAACAAAAGCTCTTGACTTATATGATTGTCTGAGGGGAGCCAGTGGCTAAATTTATTAGGGTGATGTTCATTACGTAGCAATGTTGTTTGGCTTTTCTTTTTCTTATGGAAAAACAAATATCCTAAATTGGATGTAATACAATTTAAACTGTGATTTTATCTGTCACACACACACACAAAAAAAAAAAAAATAAATAAAAAACACACACTTTTCAAGTTATTACCAACAAGGTTGTTAAGGGTTAACCCTCTAAAATGCCTATCATAAATAAACCAGTTATTTGTGCTCAATGTTTTTTCCCTTGCTATGTTAAAAACAAAGAATAATATTTACACTGCGATCCTTTTATATAGTTTCTGTAATATCTGTTTTCTCATTTTAATTCCAGGCTGTTGGAGTTGCAGATGCTGATTAGTGAAGAAAGTTCTTATTACATCAAAGCTGGTGCTTCATTTTGCTCATACCAGTTTAAAAGAACATGTATTCTCGACTCACATTTGGCTGCACTCCACACCACATTTATAAGATTTCAAAATGTCAGATATCTTTTTAATTCTGACGAGCCCTTAAAAAATATTATGGCTTTATTAAATGGCAAAAAATATGTTGAAGCTCGTATTGCTAGTGCATGGCAGCTGAAACATGTTTGGTTTAATCACATGTATAAAGAAATAGATTTTTATGGCAATATGCAAGAACATTCTAATTTGTTTAATAAACTGGTATGTGCTGAAATGACTTCTGACCAAGAAATCCCAAATGATAGTGTCATCCATAATGAAATTCTCAGGTAAGTGTATAAGCAGCTTCAAAGCAATAATCAGGTTAACAAAATGTTAATATGTAAGAGGAAATATTACTATACTTAATTATTTTTCTTTTCTTTTTTATTTTGTGTATTTGTCATGGAAGATATTTCAATACATTCAGCCGTATAAAGGCTTTGGGAGATCCAGCGGATCCGGCTCTTATTCTGGGATACGGTTTGACAACAGAACCACTGTTGCTAGTTAATGATAAGAAAAACAGGTAAATGTACCAATAGATCAAAACCAGTTTTACACAGTAAAATTAAAATTTTAATTCAAATTCCTGTAATGATCTGTGTCACATAAACAGTGCATTTATTTTTTTCAGGATATTTCAACTTCAGTTTTTACTGCTTGGAAAAGGAGAGCATATGACTATGTGCTTCCAGTTCTTTTCAAATATATGGCTGCACTATAATGATGACCCAGCAAAGCCTTCTTTCCAGTCTTTTTCCTTGGATAAAATTAAAGATTATGTGGTTCATTTAGCTGGATACATCAACATGAGTCAAGCTCTGGAATATAAACTTGGTATGAATTGATTTTTTTTTCAATTGGGGTGTCTAATTTATTTTACTATTTTTCTATTGTAAAATTAAACATATTACAGTAAATCCCCTACTGTAATATGTGTAATTCATAAAAGTTATGTGATTCATTATTTGCAATAAAGACCACTACTACAACAAGGGTTTTAAGAATCACTTCAAAAACATGCACCACCTTCTTCGATTGCCAATATTAATTACCCATGCTTCACAAATACTGTATTGTATGTAATTAGCATTTTCACCTTTACCTCTGTATCATCTAATGTTCTTGGTATATATCATCTGAGGTCCTTGGTGACTCATTTTTCTTTATTTTACTCTGTAGGCATTTCTGAGACAGGAGGAGGAACAAAGTGTTTTGATTTAGGTGTAAACCATCCCATACATTTGGATCCAAGACAGTCCGTACAGGATGTGGAAATGGAAGATCTGTCATCATACAGTACTCCCCCCATATTAAGTGACCCAGAACAGCTAGAGGGAGACATAGATATAGCTTTCTATCAGCAGCCCTGATAGTTATCAAAAAAAAAAAGTCATAGTAAAAGACTATTTACTCTGTTAGGCAGCATCTTTTTACGGTTTGCTATTTTAATTTGTTGTTTTCTTAGTTTCCAATAGTTAAGTGGGAAGGACCCCATGTCGAACCTCCAACTGCTGGGGGGCCTGGACTTCCCTTTTAGGTTAATTTTATGATTTGCTGCCTAATTCATATGCTTTTTTTTCAATAAAAAGTATATATTTCTTGAAAATGTATGGCCTCATTGTTTTGATCAGTATCTTACAAACTATCTAAATCTTTGAGTTGAATAACACTAAGACCCTGCTTTGCTTTTGAATCATGTGCTGGACGCTTCTTGTAAGTGTATGCACTTAAGTACCATTTCTCTTTGTCTTCCTTAAATCTAAAATATTACACTTTGATTTGTTGTATTTTACATTTTCTCCACTTGAATTGCCATTCTTTTCACCATTTGAATTTTCACTTTCTTTTACCTTACACCTTCTCCTTTGACTTGGGTATATTTAACACGCAACATGTCAACTGTCCATCTTTCTCTTTCTTAGTTAATTTTTCCTGCATTGTTATCAAAACCTTTTATTGTAATAAATGGAATTTAGCACTTTGAACCAGAAGGTTTCACCATTACATACACATGCACATACATATGCTTGAGAGGGTTCCTGAAGGTTGCAGAGGGTTACTGAAGAGTCCTCCGGGTGGAAACACAGGGTTTACGCTTTTCTTCGCTCAGAACTCACAAGCCAGGGTGGCAACTTGCCAGGGGTGGCATTGAGCAGGCATAAAGGGAAAAAAGGACAATTTAAGAAAAATGCTCACTTTCGTGCAATAAGTTTTTTATTGCTCGTTTGCAAAATGCGGTCTTTCATGTCACTGTGTGGGTCTATTAGGTCATTATCACCCTGATTCAAGTTTGTAAGCAAGGCAAGGGACTGGCTGGAAGATTTCTCAGTCAGGAGTATAGAATGTGAAAGAAGGGGACAAGGGGGCATCACCCCTGGTCAACCGCGGGGGAGCAGGAAAAAAAAGCGCAATGCAATTAGTAAAATCACTTACAGTACACTTCAAAATTCCACTAAATAAACCACAGTACACTGTAAATATATACTGGATGCAGTGCCTGTCCCAAATTGGAAGTTTGCGTCAGGAAGGGCATCCAGCATAAAACCTCTGCCAAAGTTCTGTGCGAATCGGATAGTCCACTGGCAACCCCTCGATGGGAGCAGTTGAAAGACTAACAACATCAACAACAGCTAGATAGCTTCAAAGGCATATAGTTAATTATAGATAAAGTTTAATATACAGTGGGTATAAAAAAGAATCAACCCACTAAATAATCACATTTTGGTGCTTTACAGCCTAAAATGAAGACTGGCAAAATTTGTTTTATCCTGCTATTTACTCAGTGCAACTTTTAACATCTAATTGAAAGATATAACACCAACATGTCAGAAAAAAAATGTAAAAAAAAACAAAACAGAATCACTGATTTGAAAAAGTATCTCTGTTAAAAATGGAGTAAACTCAATCAGGTGAAGCTAATTACCTTCTCAATAGCACACAAAGCTATTTGATATTTACCTGTGATCAGCTGGGGTCATTTTGATTTTCTCAGCAAAAAAATATGTCTGTACAAATACAATGCAACATCTAAATAACAGCATTCCTACATTAAAGTATGGAGGTGGTAATAACCTGTTATTAGGTGTTTTACTACAGCGAGGTAATTAAACAACTAAATAGTTTAACAACTGTTTAACACTTTAATAGTTGCTTAATAGTTGTTTATTTGTTTTATTGGCAAATATGTTAATTTAATTATTGGTACATAAGTGAACAATCATAAAGATCAGTTCATTTCTGCCTTTTTCTTCTTGTGACATTCTTAACTGTAAAATAGTTTTAAAAAATTATTGAATACCTCAATAGTTATAAGTAAAATGTTCACAAGATTTCCACAAACTTCTTTTTTTATATATTTGCTGTCTTTTGCTCACTTGTTTGCTTTTGGTCAGTTATAGCTGGTGAATGGCTATTATATTATTTTGATTATTTCACAGTAAGAACAGTAAGAAGATATGACCTGCAAATTAAAATCAGGTGTTTTAAATCAGTCTTAATAAAACAAAATTCTCTGTTGGCCTTGTAGGCCTGATTTAAAGCATACATCTTTCTTGTTTGCCTCTGCAAGTTTAACAGACATTAATTAATGCTAAACCTTATAAATGATGGGTTCATACGAATCTCCCTGTTCCTCTGATGTCTGCAGTTTGTTGACATTCATGGCAGGGATCATAGTTTTTTACAGCTTTACTCAGTTTTTCCGAGAGCACTCCTAAGATGGTTAGGTTTCATGTCGCGTTCAGAGAAAATCTTGATCAAGCCCATTGACCTGACCACAAACTTACAACCAGAATACAAACTCTGAATTATTATTCGGCCGCCTATCAGGATTTGTAAACATACAAAATGTATGGCATAAATCCATGTTGTCAAAATGTTGTTAGAATATGTACAGTATTTAATATAATTTATATATATATATATATATATATTAGTTAATATATTTTGAATATAATCTGTAAAGTGTTTGTTTTAAATGTAGGCACAGATCACCTGGTTAGTGTGTCACCTGTTGACTTTACTGCCACTTTGTGTTTAGTTTACAGGCTGACCTTTGACCTCTGCTAGAATCCCCCTCTTTGGGCTGTTTAATTTAGCAGATAAAACATTTTGAACATTGAATTAATTATGAAAATGAATTAAGGCTACATTATTCTCTTAATTAAATATTTAGATCATTTTATTTAATCATATGTTAGGATACATTCCAATAAATTCATAGCTTTTGGCAGACGTCCTTAACCAAAGTGGTTTTACAGAAACACAGACACTCGTTTTGATTCATGCTTTCGATGGTTTTGAAACTACCTTCTCTCAAACCTCACTTCATAACAGTTTCCTGTTTTCACTCTAAGTTTACTGGCTGTTGTGCCTGCACTGCTTTGACCTTAGAGCTGAAAGAACAACAATCATGATCTTTTGCTTCTAAAAAGGCCAAAGGAAGGTGAAGTAAAAAGTGATAAAAAAAAATAATAACTGTCAGTAATGGCCAATTTGTTGAACATTGTTATAATTTGCAGGTACATAAATTTAGATACTGACATACATAAAAGTATGTCAGTATCTTTACCAGCCTATGGTTTTAAGTCACACTCTCACACCACATTCTTATACACCACATCAAACAGGTTAATTAAAATGTTTCCTTTGACCTGAATTTAAACTATAGCAACGTCATTTCTCTTTGTGGCGCTACAGTATATACAGGAAGGAGCCTTTTGGTTTGATTTTCTTTGCAGAGAAAATGGAAAGGAAAAGGTAAATAAGTTACAATTATTATTAACAATAAATAATAACTAGTAAATTCAGCTAATAAAACATTTTATAGGCACTTTAGACAAGGCTTATTATAGTACTGTAGTCTGGCTAGTTTCAACTCTCTAAACCGTATCCTAGCATAAAAAATTTTGAGATGGTAAATTATACAGTAAATAGAAGGAAGCGTATGATAAATATGCAAGCAGGGGGTGAGATATGACTAGTAAAGGTATTTCATTCTTGTTTCACTTTCTGTCATTCACTAGTTATAAAACCGATGTAGCGGTCTAAAACACAAGAATGCTAGTTAGCTAACTATTAGCTAGATAACAACTATGGGGTATTACTGGCTGTTAAATGATACACTGAAAAAACATAATTTTATGCATTTTGTATTAACTGTTTTGCATCTCTTTGTTCTCATTTTTACTGTAGACTACATAATTTACAGATGCTGATTGAAGATCCTTTTCCTTACATCAAAGCTGGTGGCCCTTCTGACTTATGCCAGTTAACTAATACCTGTGTTTTGGACTCATTGCTAGCTGCTTTTCATACAAGTTGCATTAAATATCCAAATATAGACTCTCTTTTACATAGTAATGACTTTTTTGCAAAGGTTAGGTCTTTATTAAATAAAAAAAAGTATATTAAGACTCGAAATCTCTGTGTGGAAGAGCTAAATCTTAGAAAACTTGACCTTTATGGTAATGTCAAAGATTATTTCCCACTGATTAGTAAACTGGCATGTTCAGAAATTACTTATAGGAAAAATGCCCCGAAGGACTTGGCCATCTACAAAGAAATACCCAGGTAAATGTCCAAGCAGTACAATTTTAAGATGTTTTAACAAATATACGGAGAAACATTTGTATACTTTAGAATTTGTATAGTTTATACATTATATATTTGTATATTTTAACATGGGTGTTATATCTTTTTTCTCTGCATGCACCTTGATGGATGTTCTGGCAGCATACCTAAGATTTACGATAAAGTATTTGTCATGGGTGACCCATCTGATCCAACTCTAATTCTGGTTCATTGTAAAAATCATTTTAATTCCAAGAATACTGAATGGCCACTTTGTGTGAATGTGAAGGAAAGGTAACTCTACATATGCATCAAAATCATTTTACATACCAAACTGAAGTTTAAATGTTAATTCTTTTGTATGTCCTTGACTTATATATGTATATTTCTTTTAGGATTTTTGCACTTCAATTTTTGCTAATGGGAAAGGAACAGCATATGACAATGTGCTTTCAGTCTTTTGAAAACACATGGCATTTATATGACGATGACTCGAAAAAGCCTTCATTTCAGCCTTTTAACTTTAAGAGTCTTAAAGATTATATAATTTGTTTGGCTGGATATGTCAACAAAACCCAACTGCAAGAATATAAGAGTAAGAGTTAAATTATTAATTTTATTAATATATTTATGTTATATGAATCTTTACAATTATGTTATATGCCACTTTTTTTTTTTTTACACTCTGTAGGCATTGCGGAGACTAGTGAAGGATCAGAAGAACAGCTTCTCTATTCAGGTTTATCAACAGAGAAAGTTGATCCATATAATAATTTCTACCTACAACAGTCAGTAGCAGAGGTAGAAATGGAAGATCTGTGCTCTTACTCTGTAAGCGTTCCTGAGACTAGAGAACAGCTGGGACCGCAAGCATTTTACCCAAACTGCCCAGAGGCTCTAGCCATATTTAGTAACCCGACACAGCCAGTGGAAGACATAGAAATGCTATCCTGCAGCAGCTCTGATTCAGAATAAATATACATGAATTAATTAAAAAAATATTTTAAATCACTCACAATGACCTGGCAGCAGTTTCATTTGCATGTTTAAGTTACCATTTGTTTATGTACATTTAACGATTTAGCTGCCTAGTTAACTTGTTTCATTGCTCTCATTTGTTTCAATAAAAGTTTTGGCTTTCATGAAAACTCACCTGTTTTGTAATTGCAACCTTATTGCAATCTCACAACCTACAGTATGACACACACACACAAACACACAGCGCATACACGCACAAACACACACACACGTGCACACTATATATATATATATATATATATATATATATATATATATATATATATATATATATATATACTTATCAGAAATAATGAAAACTTAAAAAAAATACATAGGCATAATTAATACAAAATATAAGGTAAAAATAAAGCAAATTAACCTCCACTGTACCATTTAAAAAAGTATAAATAAATTCCTGTCCAATGACTCTCACACACTCACACACACACACTGAATAGGTGCAGGCTGAGAGAGACAGAGAAAATGCATCTTTAATCTCTTTAATGAGACTCTCTTCTGCTCTCCCTCTTTCTTTTTCCTTCTCTCTGTCGAGCTACACATGTCGTTCCTGAGCTGCCAGTGATCCAGACTCTCTCTGCGCTTGGACATGTCTGCCTCATGCTGGTGCCCCGCTTCTGGTTGGAGATCTCGTCACATGGATGCCCCATGTGTCTCTTTGGGATGTGTCCAGTGTCTGAGGACGGTTTCACTCTACCATGAAGACGGTTCTGGCCTTGACTGGGGTTGACAGCTGTTTCTCTGAGGCCTTGACTTGGCTGCAGTCGCTAGATAGTTCAGAACTGAAATTTCCTTCAAGTCTATCTGGGCCTCCAATAACTACCTGGACTCCATATTAACATCAATTAACATCAGCTATTATAGCTGAACTGCCTCCCACCCTACACACTGTATAAATGCAGATCATTTACTGCTTTCTGTTTCACCCAAAGGAGAATGGGTTCCCTGTTGAGTCTGGTTCCTCTCAAGGTTTCTTCCTATTACCATCTCAGGGAGTTTTTCCTTACCGCTGTCACCCTCGGCTTTCTCACCAGGGACCATCTGACCATTTTAATTCCTGCACACTCACATTCCATACAAACTTAAATAATTATTTTGATTGTGTAAAACTGTTTTGCAACACTGACAGCTATACCAATAAAATTGAATTGAATTGAACTTGATTTTGCTTTACACTCACACACAGTACTGTATAATAAACAGTACATACATGTACACGTGTGTAATAATAAACAGTACACGCGCGCTGTACACACACACACATGTACAAACACAAAATACCAGAGGCTTTATGCGCAAATACGTGGTCAAAGTGGTACAGTAAACAGTACATGCATGCACGGATGTTGATTATACTCATGAGAGACGCATCCTAAGACCGAACAGGGGAGACAATTATCCACAATTCCACAGCACAAGAGAGAGAAAAACCATTGGATCAGTTGTGATCACATGATGCTCTGCGTCAAAACAAGAAGGGCATGTCTGATACATTATACTTGGTATTTGTAAACCAAGACTATATACACACAACAACTTTTCCTCTTCTGTTAAATAACAATTTTGATTTTCACTTATGTGAAAAAAGGCCTCCATGATCCCTTGTTGGACTGCGGAGGTTCCTGGATAAATGCAGGGAAATTTTATTATATATTATTTATTATATATTAACTTCAATTTGTTAAAGCAATCTTTAAAAAACCTTATTTATTGGCAACATGAACTGATCAGAGAAGATATTTAGTTAAAGAATATGCTGCAAGCAAAAAATTACAGTAATGACTCAATGCTTTGATGTGGCTTGAAACGATTATGCAACATTCAGATTGACTTTTGGCAGATACACATATCTAAAGTGATTTAATAAAACTCACTCTCACCTTGATTTATACTTTCAATAGTTTTTAATACTTAATTATCTCAAACACCTCTTCATAAAAGGAGGTAGGACGTAATATCTGGAGTGTGGAGTCATTTTGTACCAAATCTATTTCCTGTTGTGCGTGCGCAGCTTTCGCCATTTCCTCATCATATCTGGCAGACGAGTACCTCCGGCTCGCAAAAAAGTAAAAGAAAAAAGGTAAATAAAAAGGTTAAAAAAAGAAATTATGATTTTCTTCTAAATATCGACACTGTTTAGTCTGATTTGAAGTAACAATTTTTGGTTTTACTGTGAAATATCCTTGTTTCATACTAACGTCAATTTCCTTTTTGTAGTGTCTGTGGCCGACTTGCTTAACGACATCGCTCCCGAGCTGTGCTGTTTAATAAAAAAGATATGGAACGTAGAGCATTCAAAAGAAAGGGTAAAGTAAAACTTAAAGTATGCTCTAGACTTTAAAACTAAAGGGATAATTCCTGTGTGTAAAATGTTTTATAAGCGCATGAGAAAAGCCTTAAAAATGCTGCTACTTAAAAAGCGGACAACAGTAGTATCAACAACTTCTCACAGCACAAAGAGAAAGTTTTGGTTATAAAACGTATTAAAAAAAAGTAAAAAAAAAAAAAAAAAAACTACAAAGAAATTAAATAAATGTTAAGTCCCACTTTTACTGAATACGAGGGCTTCTTCTACATTCATTACTTTTTACTTATTAGTTTCAGACTTTACATTCACATTATTGATAAACTCATTAATAAACGTGCCAACATTACCATTTATATAGAATGTGTTTTTAATATCAATTGATATTGTCATATCAGGAACTATTTTGATGAGGTGTAACATTTTCTCAGAAATTAGACAAATTATTATTAAATTTTATAATATTATTAAATTTATACAATTCTTTGAACTGACCAAAGAATTGTATAAATAGGCAGGCTGTGATAAACTGGGTGTTCTGGTGTCTTTCTATCATGACCATCATTTACTTTTTTATTCAGATGCACTGGCTTTTCTGTGGAATCAAACCAGACTGACTAGCCTTTGCTCCCCTAAGGAATAAATTAATAAATGAGCCTTGGGTGCCCAGGATTCTGTCACCAGTTTACTTATATAGTATTGATATTTAATGGTAATGTGTTAATATTATGTAGTGTTATTAGTAGAAAGTATTATAGCTTATTGATGTTAGTGTGTTCCAGACCTGCTTTAAGATAAGGAAACAACAAATGAGACACGATTATGTTAAGAGCTGTCCAACCTTAATTAAAACCTGGAACATATTGCTGAACCATCAATAGGAATTAAAAAAAAACAAAAAAACATAAATGACTATGATTGGAGATCACGTAAATATTTGGTAAAGTATCCTTAAAAAAGATTTAGAGTATAAATCCCAGCTATATTTAAAGGGTGAAGTCGTTTAACACACACATTGTGGCGAGAACTCACAGGATTGGAACTAAACAGCTGTGTGGCCATATAAAAACCACTTGTTAGTAAAACTGATAAAAATATCATAAATTGAACCCAGATTAATGGAAAAAATTTAAAGAGTTGTGGGTGCATACTGTACGTGTACGAAGGGTAGAACCTGAAGTAATGCACTTATCATGCCTAGTGGCCACTGTACAAGCCTTTGGAGGTATTGTTATGATCTGAGGCTGCTTCAGTAAAGTTATTTACTAATAAAAATTAATGTACTGAATGACCAGTTTAAAACAATAGGGTTTTTCTTCCATGATGGCATTGTCGTATTTTAGGATGACAGTGGCAAGTTTCTCTGGGCTCAAATCGTGGTTAAGTGTGTATGAGGATTTATTTTTACACATGAATTGACCACCACAGAGTCCCAACTTTAACCATATTAAAAGCCTTTGGGACTTTTAACTCTCAATACAATGTCAAGATCTCAGATCTCAGCCAATAATAGTTAAATAAACAATACATAAGGTTGTTAGAACAATGTCACTATAAATGCCATGATCAAGATATTGGTATTATATATGCATAGATACTGTGAACTGTTGTGCATTCACAGTATCCCCCCCCCCCCATTAAAAACAGATAATTAGCCCTTTTTATTAAGCACAAAAATGGAAATCTTGATATTTGCAGCTTAATATTTACTTTGTGTATATATGAATTATGTTTTACTTTAGATTTGGTTACTTGTGAAGAATTTACCTAGTAGTCATATGCTAAGACATTATCATCATATTAGTGTATTTTAGCTAAAGTTGTAATCTTGCGATAGAAAGGAAAATTCAATTCAATTCAATTCAATTTTCTTTATATAGAGCTTTTAACAATGGTCATTGTCTCAAAGCAGCTTCACAAAAATGAAAGAAATTTATTAATAATAATAATTATTAATAATAAAAATAATATATACATATATATATATATATATATATATATATATATATATATATATATATATATATATATATAATAAAATAATAATAATAATGATAATAATGATAATAATAATAATAAATTGTGTATGTGTGAGAAAAATGTGTCTAGATAATAATGAGATGAATGAATGAAATTTCTCTAATGAGCAAGCCAAGGGTGACGGCGACAGTGGCAAGGAAAAACTCCCTGAGATGGCAATAGGAAGAAACCTTGAGAGGAACCAGACTCAACAGGGAACCCATCCTCATTTGGGTGATAACAGATAGAGATGATATAACACCATGTGTGTTATGCAGCTGAAAGTCCAATATAACAGAAATTCTTTAAATTAACATGAAGTCCAGTTCAGCATAGGGATGAGTCAGTAGGTGCAGAGGGCAGATGGGATCTGGATCACTGGGAGCACAGGAGCAGGATGTGTAGCTCCAACCATAATAAGGCAGAATTCAGCTGGAGCTGGTCTTTCTCTGGATGCCTCAGAAACCTCGCAGGGTTGGCCTTTGTCTACTGAAGCTGGTACAATCTCCAGATGCCTCGGGATGGGTAGAAAAGTACAGAACAGATGGAGAGAATTAGCGTAGTTGCCATTCAGGATAGGTGTACTGAAGTATGAAGTTATGGGATGAGTTACGCGTATGCCAGATTAAAGAGATGCGTCTTGAGTCTACTTTTAAACTGGGAAACTGTGTCTGAGCCCCGAACACTGTCTGGAAGGCTATTCCAAAGCTTTGGAGCTAAATATGAAAATGCCCTACCCCCTTTTGTAGATAAATTATATTTAACTATTTAACCTGGATTCCTAGGTTGGGTTCTCACCCGTTGCCTAACTGGCTTTACCTGGTGGACACTCTCCACCCCAGTAATTATGAACAGTAAACAGACACAACCTTGGGTGTATAAAAAACAAAATATATTGTTTACGTATTTACAAAAAATAAGTACTTTAAATAAACACTTATCAAATTGAGAAATAAAAGAATCCCCTGTAAAGAAAACAAACATAGATATAAATAAATACTATCCATGTAAACATCAACTTAATCCTCTTCTGCTTTTATACTTAGTCTAATTCTAGAAATAAACAAAAATAGCAATACACACTTATTGTTCTTACTATTACACCAATTCTATTATGTATACCTCTGTAAACTAACTAATGTGACCGGTCACCTAGCTGTAATTACAAACAAACTAAAATTAACTGAATTAACCCACTTTACTTAAATACGTTTACAGCACTTTTTAGAGAACTCTGGAAACATAAATAACTTTAAAGAGACTTTCTAGATTTTTTAAAGCTCACGGGCAGTGATGTCTCCTTTAGCTCCTCTCTTCTAAAAAGCAACACACAACACCAACACTTTGTGCCTTTTCTTCTTCAGAAACTTTTCTTACCTGTTTTCATTCACTGCCCTTTCATCAGTAGTAACGCTTAAGGATATCTCTGATTGGCTAACAAGAATACTAACGGTGACCAATCCTATTTCAACCGTAAGAGGGTTGGGACTGATCGTTTAGCAGCCTTACAGCAGTTGGGAAAAGGCTGTGGGACAGTCTGGTGGTTCTGGCCCATATGGACCTGTACCTTCTACTTGAGGGCAGTAACTGAAACAGGTATTGTGCAGGTTGATGCTGATCCTGCAGGATGTTGTGCACTTGACGAATGCAGTGTGTAGTATAGATGGTACTTATATCTGGAAGACTAGTCGTGATGATTTTTCCAGCTGATTTCACCACACACTGTAGTGTCTTATGTTCCGCCCTAGTGCAACTGGAAAACCACACCAAGAGTCCATATGTTAGCACACTCTCTATAGCACAATGGTAAAATTTCACCAGAAGCTGCTGAGAAAGATTAGTTCTTCTCAGGTTCCTTAGGTAGAAGAAGCACTACTGGGCCTTTCCTAGGGCAGAGGTGATGTTATTGCCTCACGTTAGGTCCTCTGTCACTGTGAGGCCAAGTAATTTAAAGCTGGTAACCCTCTCTACCGTCCTATTTCTTATAGTAAGTCGTAATTGGATGGTCTTTGTGCCCTTGCAAAAATCATTTCACTGGTCTCCTTGATGTTGAGGGCCAGGTTGTGGGTGTCACACCAAGCTCCCATATGTTTTATTTCCCTTCTATATGACGACTTATTATTGTCAGTGATGAGGCCTTACACCGTGATGTCATCAGAGAATTTAATGATGTAATTAGAAGGAAGGGAGACACTTTTGAACGATTCGTTCGAAAGTCTATAGTCCAGTTACGCAATACAGTGTTTAACACTATATAGTGTTTAGTTCACAGACCTTAATTTGGAGCTTATTTGGCAAAATGGTGTTAGATGCCGAACAAAAGTCCACAAAGAGAAGCCTAGCATACGTATTTTTGTGCTCTGGATGTTCCAACATAAGGTGAAGCACAATAGCCACTGCATCCTCTATCAATCTATCTGCTTTGTATGCAAACTGGTAATGGTCCAGTGTGGGTGGTATGACATCCTTGATGTGCTTAATCACCAACCTCTCCAAACATTTTGCAGGTATGGGTGTAAGTGCAACCTGTCTGTCATAATTTAAACAGGTAATGTTAGATTTTTGGGGGATAGAAATTATTGTAGTGTTTTTGAAGCATGCTGACACCCATAATGTGGACAGTGACAAATTAAAGATGGTAGTGAAGACTTCCGCCAGTTTAGCTGCACAATACTTGAGCACCCGGCCTGGCACACTATCAGGTTCAGCAGCATTCCTGGGATTGATGTTACGGAAACACTGTCCTATCTCATGACTGCTCATGACTGGGGCAACATCTCTATTGCCTCTATCAAAACGGGCATAAAAGTTATTTAACTCCTCCACTAGGGTGTCCATAGCTGTTAAAAGAGAGAGTTGTCATTCTCTTATAGTCTGTTATCACCCTAATTCCCTCCCACACCTTGGGGAGTTGGGGAGTGGAAAAAGTGGGCCTCAATCCGCCGTTTATATTGAATTTTGGCCGATTTTATGCCCCTCCTAAGTGCTGTCCTGGCAGTACAATATGCTGTCCTGTCACCAGATTTAAATACTTTAAATTATTTAAATGCATCTCTGACTTTAATCTGCAGTTGGACCTTGTGTGTCTTCCAAGGTTTCTTATTGGAAGACACACGCATTTGCTTCCACAATGTCACAATATCTACACAATAATTGATGTAGTCTAAGACTGATGAGGTGTATTTGTTTAGAGACTTATGTGTGATGGGTCCGTGGTCCTTGAATACGTCCCAGTCTGTGAGGGGAGAAGCGATCCTGAAGCCTAGGGATAGCATCATCAGGCCATAGTCATACAGTCCTTACACTGAGTCCAGCAGTTTTATTCCTTGTAGTATACTTTGGATGTAGCAAAAGTGACCGATGGTTAGACAGGCCAAGATGGGTATAAACCTGTACCGTATTTGCATGTGCTACATTAGTGTATACTTGATCCAATGTCTTTTTTTTCTCTGGTTGTGCATTTAACGTTGTGATGGATTGCTGAAGATGTTTAGGTTCTCTTTGGGAGTGATGAGGATAGAGGTCTAGAGGAAGATCAAAGAGAAGATTTATGGATGGAGAAAGAAAACATTAAGTTAGTTGCTGTGAGAGAAGAAGATGCAGAGGATCAAGTTAGATGCAGGCAGATGATTCGCTGTAGTGACCCCTGAAAGAAAACAAATAAAAGACGAAAAAGGAAGAAGCAATATTTTTCTCTGCAACATGGGTCCTGTAATATAGGTGTGCTATCAGGGAAGAAAAAGTCTTGATGTAATAACCTGTTCATTTATTATATGAAAGTGGTCGACTATACAGTATATAGTGGTCGAGTATTGCTTCAGGCGTTTCCCTTCCTACCCTGACATGCCATCACGCTAGAAAAGGGTCAGTCTGGAATCATTGGACCAAATAAACTTTTCCATTGCTCCGAAATCCAATCTTTTTCTGATGGGATTCTACTGTATAACAAGTGGTTTTCCTAGGGCCACACTGCACTGTTAGTTATAAATCTGTGAGTTCTCGTCACATTGTGTGTGTATTATAATGCTCTTACTTTCAGTATTGGACATACCTACAGTGTTTAGTTTACAGTTTTACAGTTGGGTTTATTTTTTGCCATGCAAATTGCTTAAATTATCTTTATTCGTTTTTTGTGGGGTTGTTAACCCAGTTCCAGTCATTTTAAATCTCCTAAGTTGTTTTCTTTGCTAGCTGCAGCTGAATACTTGACCTTTCTGACCTTATATTGGTGTGTGTGTGTGTGTGTGTGTGTGTGTGTCTTTTTCTTTAGCCTCAGATGTGAGTGATATACCAAATAAAAGGTAAAATCATAGTTTTGTTATATCATGCATCAAATAGCTTATTGATTCACTGTTCAAATTGGAAAATCAGTTAATACTTTGATTCTTTAGTTATGTAATATACATCAATCACCCCATGCAAATAAATATTTTCTTTTTACCAGGCGCTGCACAAGAAATGGTGGTGGTAAGACAATCGTTTTTATCTATTTAACAATATAAATGGATTGTCAGTTATTTTCATTTTAAAGAACGACCATGTTTTTATTTTCATTCTTTTTTCTTTTTAGACTTTTTAATGACAGAGAGGGAGATGTCTACATGGTAAGTGTTTAAAGTGCAAAATTATCATTATTTAAATAGCTTTTTAAAACTTATTGCTAGCTCTGCTCGTGGTCCTGCTGAGGCTGATCAGCGGAACTCAGAATTCCTACATCAAATCAACTTTTGGCTCTAACCAGTTTTACCCAGACTCACTATTGGCTGCCTTCCATATTCTCTACATCAAACATTTACATATAAGAGCTCTTTTTGTATAAAATAAATATTTTAGAATGCTCATGCAAACTTTAAATAGAAAAGCGTATACTAAAGCTAGAGCTCTTTGGATTAGAGAGCTGGAAGATTTCAATAAGCTTGACCGTTTGAGCAATGTAAAAGATCATTTCCCAATTATTGATAAACTGGTTTGCGCTAAAGTTGATTATCATCAGGAAACCCCTGATGCCAATCCAATATATGGAAAAACACTGAGGTGATTATTTAAAAAATTAATGTAAACAAGAAAACAAACAAAGCAGTAAGATAATAAGTATATTATGATAATATTCTTATAATCCACATATAATCAGATGTCTTTCTTCAGAGCAAATGTGAGTTTGCAACTGAGACTTAAATACATCTAGTCAGTGTGAACATGCATTCAGTTTAATTTTCCTAAAATCAGTATTGGGATCAAATTATATTTAAGCTTTTTTATTTTTATTTAAATAATATATTTTATTAAAATAATTTATTACTTCATGTTTATTTTCCCCTTATTTTCCACTGCGATCCTTTTATATAGTTTCTGTAATATCTGTTTTCTCATTTTAATTCCAGGCTGTTGGAAGAGAGTTCTTTCTACATCAAAGCTGGTGCTTCATTTTGCTCATACCAGTTTAAAAGAACATGTGTTCTTGACTCACATTTGGCTGCACTCCACACCACATTTGTAAGATTTCAAAATGTCAGATATCTTTTTAATTCTGACGAGCCCTTAAAAAATATTATGGCTTTATTAAATGGCAAAAAATATGTTGAAGCTCGTATTGCTAGTGCATGGCAGCTGAAACATGTTTGGTTTGATCACATGTATAAAGAAATTGATTTTTATGGCAATATGCAAGAACATTCTGATTTGTTTAATAAACTGGTATGTGCTGAAATGACTTCTGACCAAGAAATCCCAAATGATAGTGTCATTCATAATGAAATTCTCAGGTAAGTGTATAAGCAGCTTCAAAACAATAATCAGCTTAACAAAATGTTAATACGTAAAAGGAAATATTACTATACTTAATTATTTTTATTTTATTTTGTGTGTTTGTCATGGGAGACGTTTCAATACATTCAGCCGTATAAAGGCTTTGGGAGATCCAGCGGATCCGGCTCTTATTCTGGGATACGGTTTGACAACAGAACCACTGTTGCTAGTTGAAGATAAGAAAAACAGGTAAATGTACCAATAGATCAAAACCAGTTTTACACAGTAAAATTAAAATTTTAATTCAAATTCCTGTAATGATCTGTGTCACATAAACAGTGCATTTTTTTTTTTTTCAGGATATTTCAACTTCAGTTTTTACTGCTTGGAAAAGGAGAGCATATGACTATGTGCTTCCAGTTCTTTTCAAATATATGGCTTCACTATAATAATGACCCAGCAAAGCCTTCTTTCCAGTCTTTTTCCTTGGATAAAGTTAAAGATTATGTGGTTTATTTGGCTGGATACATCAACATGAGTCAAGCTCTGGAATATAAACTTGGTATGCATTGATTTTTTTTATTTCAATTGAGGTATCTAATCTATTTTACCATTCTTGGTTGTGAGAATCACCTCAAAACCTTCTTCAGAACATACAAACTGAGAGCTGACCCTTGTTAATGATGCAATGACACAGTATCTGCAATTAATTCTGCTGTCGTACATCATTTTCTTCATCATGAGAACTTAATGATGGAACTCAAATGCAAGACACCAGAAAAAGTCTTCAGTCTTTTTAAAATGTATTATAACAAAGCAATACTAGGAGCAGTGGGCAATGACTTACCAATGGACAGATGGCTGCTGCAGTCTTATGTTCAGGCAGGCGGACTAAAGAAGTGTGTAGGATTATGGTTAAGGAACAGACAGGTCAAGGTAAACAAGCAAATTGTGAATGCAAGTAACCAAAAACAGAATCACTAGCAAGAAGAGGACTGATAACATGTCAATATTTGGGGAAAACCAGGAGTTTTTTCACCCTAGTTCCTCTTCCATGAATTTAGAAACCAGCAAAAGGTTTAATAACCAAAACAGAATCAAGGCTGACCAGCAAGACTAATGCACAATCTAGCACTTAACAGTGACTGAGAGAAGCTTAAGTAAAACAGAGTTAACAAGGCACAGACGTAACAGAATGAGCATTTGGAGAGAGAAAGAAACCATCTGAGTAGGTATACCAAAACAACGAGCCAGATTTAAAGCCTGGATCAAGTCACTTTTTCTTCTTCTACTCTTGTACACTTCTCAGACTACCGGTCAAATATTTTATCATTGTGTGTGCATTTTTCATTGGGTTTACTGGAGAGAATCATGGGCTAATTAGTGATTGTCAGAATCTGGAGCACTGCTCAATTCCTAAAATTCTAACTTTGTTCTGAGAGTGCAAGACAAGGGTATATACTAAAGGCACATGTGAGATCCAATTTTTTTTGAAGTTTTCAGTGATAGGAATAAGTTTCTCAAGCTTAAGGGTCCATTATCACAATGCATCTCTAAACCTAAGCATTTAAATAGCAATCAATTAATCAGAACAAGTAGAAGAACTTTGAAAATAACCTCAGCTTTAACATCCATGACCAGGTGACTTTAGGAAACCCGAGGGGGTTTCTACTAGTGATGGGTCGTTCATGAACGATTCGTTCTTTTTGAATGGGTCTTTAAAGTGACTCAGTGGAATAAGTAGTTCTCGGAGAGTGATTCCTTCATTTCTACTGGGCGCGAATGCGCAAAGCATTGCAAACCCACCGTAGGTTATATACAGAAAAAGAATCAATTAGCTCACATCTGTATTCTTTTGATCTGAATAATTTATTCTTTTGTCATGTGACTCTATGCAGTGCATTACACAGGAAAAAGAACCTATGAGTTTTTAGTCCGAGTTGTTCGTTCTTTTGTTATGTGACTTCCATAGACGCTATGCAGTGCAATAGATTTAAAAAATGAACGATTTGGACTAGAAGACTTATGAGAATAATCGGTTAATTCTTTTGCTGTGTAATGCACCGCATAGCATCTATGAGAGTCATGTGACAAAAGTCATGGACCAGAAGATATGAGAGGTGAGCTGCTTATTCTGTTTATTCTGTCTTATTCTGCTGCACTGCTTATACTTTAAGCATATACTATAATGATAACATTGCCTTTTTCAGTGGTGTAAATATTCTTTGGTAATCTCTGCACATTTTTCCTGTTTATTCATCCTGCTTATACCATTGGTGCATGTTTTTGAAGTGATTCTTAAAACCCTTGTTATACTAGTGGTCTTTAATACAAATAATGTTTTACATTACTTTTATGAATTACAAATATTACAGTAGGTGATTCTGACTGTCAATAATAATTACCCATGCTTCACAAATACTGTATGTAATTAGCATTTTCACCTTTTACCCCTGTATCATCTAATGTTCTTGGTATATATCATCTGAGGTCCTTAGTGACTCATTTTTCTTTATTTTACTCTGTAGGCATTACTGAGACAAGAGGAGGAGGAACAAAGTGTTTTGTTTCAGGTGTAAACCATCCCATACATTTAGACCCAAGACAGTCAGTACAGGATGTGGAAATGAAAGATCTGTCATCATACTCCTTCCCTATTCCTAAGACTAAAGAAGGACTGCGACCACAGCCTTGGGAATATAACAGGTGAGAGTTTTCCCATTTGCAGTCTTTTATGTCACTGTGTGGGTCTATCAGCTCATTATCACCCTGATTCAAGTTTGTGAGCAAGGCAAGGGACTGGCTGCTAAGATTTCTCAGTTAGGAGTATAAAATCTGGAGGAAGGTGGCTAGGGGACATCACCCCTGGTCGACTGCGGGGGAGCAGGAAAAAAAGCGCAATGCAATTAGTAAAATCCCTTTTAAAATCACAAGCAAATTCCACTAACCACAGTACACTGTAAATATATATATATAAGGCACTGTCAAAAGATCTTTGGGATAAAATTCAAGAATGATAAAATATTAAGAATAAAGTTAAGAGATGGATGCAAAAAGTTCAAAGGCTTCATCACTGCCTAGAAACACAGTGAAGTCTATTATTAAGAAGTGAAAGGTATTTGGTGCAGTACAGACCCTCCCTGGATCAGGATGTAGTTCCAAACTGGATGAAAAAGCCAGAATAAAACTGGTCAGAGAGGCTACCAAGACGCCTTCAGCAATGCTGAAGCAGTTACAGCAATTTAGAAATACCTTTTTTTTTTATTTGACCACAACAACAACAAAAAATATGTCTGTACAAGTATAGTGTATACATTTAAAATAACAGCATTCCTACAGTAAAGCATGGAGGTAGTAATAACCTGTTATGAGGTGTTTTTTCTGCCGTGAGGTAGTTAAACAACTAAATTGTTTAACAATTTAATATAAAAATATAAAAATAATGAATGTCAATAATGGCCAATTTGTTGAACATTGTTGTATTTGCAGGTACAGTGTGTCAGTATTAAAATATATAGCCCCTTTATTCTATCTTCACCAGGCTATGTCTTTAAGTCACACTCTCACACCACATTTTTATACACCACACCACACAGGGTTAATTAAAAAGATTTCTTTGACCTGCATTTATACTATACCAACACTATTTCCTTTTGTGGCGTTACAGTATATAGGAAGGTGAATAAGTTCCAGTGGTTATAAACAATGAATAATAACTAGTAATGCAGTTTATTGCAGCTAATAAATCATTTTACAGTCACTTTAGACAAGACTTCTTATAGTACTGTAGTCTGGCTAGTTTCACCTCACTAGAGCGTATTCTAGCATAAAAAAAAACAAAAAAAAACTGAGATGTTAAATCATAAACAGATATCACTAGTTATAAAACTGAAGTAGTGGTCTGAAACACAAGAATGCTAGTTAGCTAACTATTATTTACTAATACTAATGTTCTAAAAAAAACAACACAATTTTATGCATTTTGTATTAACTGTTTTGCATCTCTTTGTTCTCATTTTTATTGTAGGCTACATAATTTACAGATGCTGATTGAAGATCCTTTTCCTTACATCAAAGCTGGTGGCCCTTCTGACTTATGCCAGTTAACTAATACCTGTGTTTTGGACTCATTGCTAGCTGCTTTTCATACAAGTTGCATGAAATATCCAAATATAGACTCTCTTTTGCATAGTAATGACTTTTTCGCAAAAGTTAGGTCTTTGTTAAATAAAAAAATATATATTAAGACTCGAAATCTCTGTGTGGAAGAGCTAAATCTTGGAAAACTTGACCTTTATGGTAATGTCAAGGATTATTTCCCACTGATTAGTAAACTGGCATGTGCAGAAATTACTTATAGGAAAAATGCCCCGAAGGACTTGGCCATCTACAAAGAAATACCCAGGTAAATGTCCAAGCAGTACAATTTTAAGATGTTTTAAGAAATAGTCAATGCATACAGAGAAACATTTGTATACTTTAGAATTTGTATAGTTTATACATTATATATTTGTATATTTTAACATGGGTGTTATATCTTTTTTCTCTGCATGCACCTTGATGGATGTTCTGGCAGCATACCTAAGATTTACGATAAAGTATTTGTCATGGGTGACCCATCTGATCCAACTCTAATTCTGGTTCATTGTGAAAATTATATTAATTCCAAGAATACTGAATGGCCACTTTGTGTGAATGTGAAGGAAAGGTAACTCTACATATGCATCAAAATAATTTTACATAGCAAACTGAAGTTTAAATCTAAAGTTTAAATGTTAATTCCTGTTATGTCCTTAACTTATATATGTATCTTTCTTTTAGGATCTTTGCACTTCAATTTTTGCTAATTGGAAAGGAACAGCATATGACTATGTGCTTTCAGTCTTTTGAAAACACATGGCATTTATATGATGATGACCCGAAAAAGCCTTCATTTCAGCCTTTTAACTTTAAGAGTCTTAAAGATTATATCATTTGTTTGGCTGGATATGTCAACATAACCCAACTGCAAGAATATAAGAGTAAGAGTTAAATTATTAATTTTATTAATATATTTATGTTATATGAATCTTTACAATTATGTTATATGCCACTTTTTTTTTTTACACTCTGTAGGCATTGCGGAGACTAGTGAAGGATCAGAAAAACAGCTTCTCTATCCAGGTTTATCAAAAGAGAAAGTTGATCCATATAATAATTTCTACCTACAACAGTCAGTAGCAGAGGTAGAAATAGAAGATCTGTGCTCCTACTCTGTAAGCGTTCCTGGGACTAGAGAACGGCTGGGACCACAAGCATTTTACCCAAACTGCCCAGAGGCTCTAGCCATATTTAGTAACCCGACACAGCCAGTGGAAGACATAGAAATGCTATCCTGCAGCAGCTCTGATTCAGAATAAATATACATAAATTAATTAAAAAAATATTTTTAAAAATCACTCACAATGACCTGGCAGCAGTTTCATTTGCATGTTTAAGTTACCTTCTGTTCATGTACATTTAACGATTTAGCTGCCTAGTTAGTTTGTTTCATTGCTCTTGTTTGCTTCAAATAAAAGTTGTGGCTTTCATGACAACCGGGCTTGTTTTGTAATTGCAACCTTATTGCAATCTTATAACCTAGAGTATGTATGCAAATCTTAACTGATGTGATCAATTTGATCCACAATATATATCACTTGATGTTTATGACTCTCTCTCTCTTTCTCTCTCTCTCTCTCTCTGAGCATGCGCGAGTGAGTGAGTGTGTGTGAGAGTGGACAGAGCGTGTGATTGTGCGATTGAGGGGAAAAGTCTTTCTTTTTTCTACTTTTTGTATGGTTGTATGAATTAAGTGGATAGTAAGTGTCGTTTTGTGTGTGTGTGTGTGTGTGTGTGTGTGTGTGTGTGTGTGTGTGTGTGTGTGTGTGAAATGCTGTGCCGTCACCGGCACAGGCCACTGTGTGTTTGACAGTATGGCGTTTACAAACCTAACCCGAAAGCACGGGTTTAAAGTGCTCCCGACTGTCGCATGCTCCGTGGAGGAATGCGCTTCAGCGGTAGCAAAGATGCAGCGGGAAGAGCATCGTGTCTGCATGAACAAGGCTGTAGTGTTTTTTTGTTGATGAGATTCAGAAAGCTGAGACAGTAATAGCCACCAAGGTCGTAATTAAGGATACCTTGATTAATGTGCTCCCCCTCGGTACTCCCGCAAAAAAAGGGATGATCTCTAATGTACCCCCATACTGTATATTGACAATGATGTTTTGAGTAAACAGCTAACCAGATTTGGAAAATTAGTGTCGCCCTTTAAAATGATACCAGCAGGCTGCAAAGACCCTGAGCTCAGACATATCTTCTCTTATAGAAGACACGTGTACATGATCTTAAACAGCAGAGATGAACATCTGAACATCATGTTCAAAGTAAATACACACGGGGAGGAATTTGCCATTTTTGCCACTTTAGGAAACTTGAAATGTTTTGGCTGTGGTCGAGAGGGTCACTTAATCCAGAACTGTCCTGAAAAAGAAGCTACAGCCAACCAGGAGACAGAAATAAACAAGCAAATAAATGATAAGCAAGACAATGGAGCAAATAGTGTACGATCAACTGGACAGGTGGAAACTAAACAACAAGAAGGAAACACTGAGAGCCAAGAAGAAGGAAAAACTACTGAGCAGGAAAAGAAGCAGATGGAGACAGAAAAAGAAAACCTTCGTGAGTGAGAATGCTTTTCAGAACACACTACTGACCAACAGTCAAAACAATGATGAATGCATAGGTTCAGAAAACACCTGCATGAACCCAGATGATGTTGGTTTTACTCTGGTTAGGCCTAAAAGAAAATCTAGAGCGGGGAACAGTGGGCCTTAAACCAAAAAGAGAGGGCTAGTAGAAATAGAAAAAGAAAAACAAATCATAAAGAGTCAGGAAACAGAAGCCAAATCCAGCAAGGAACAAGATACACATACAGAATCAGAAAGTAATAAAGAGAAGCAAAACAGGGACGAACCAATTGGCAGATATAAAGAAAAAGAGATAAAACAATTTCTTAAAAAAAAAAAAAAAAAATTTGAAAGGAGTTCGAGTAGACCAGTTTTTCCCCAATAAACAAAACTTTATCAACTCAGCAAAGGCCATAATAAGAGAAAAACACAGGGACTTCACTCACCAGGAAATATTTAGACTTAAGAAGTTTGTAACCAGAACCAGGCAAGATTTGCAGTGTGAAGATGAAGAGAGTGCGTAAAACAAACCCTGTAAGATGAATGTTCCTTTCTTCCTTTCCTTATTTTTTTATTCATGACTGATTTTAACATCGCTTCCTTAAATATACGGGGGCGGGGGGGGGAGGGATACAAGGAAACGGGCAGAATTATACAATTAATTAGATTAAAGCATATAGATGTGACTTTCATACAGGAAACACATAGTGAAAAGAATGATGAGTCTAAATGGATGATGGAGTGGGATGAAGGGGTAGTACTGAGCTCAGCAAGCTCAGTGAGTGCAGGAGTGGCCATTCTTTTTGCCAAACACTTCTTACCTGAATCCTACACCATACAAGAAGCGATTGCTGGTAGATTAATAATAGTTACAGCAAAATACGAACATTTTAATCTAGTATTAATCAATGCATACGCCCCAACCAGCGGTCCTGAAAGAGTCTTATTTTTAAACAAAGTAAATGCACTCTTATCCAGCTGTGATTCTAAAGACTTTCTGTTCTTAGGAGAAGATTTTAACTATACGCAAAATGATTCAATAGATAGGAATCATATGGAACCCCATGCAGCATCTAAACATGCTTTAACACGTGTTATAAAAACTCATACTGTAATCTGGTAGATGTGTGGAGAAGACTGCATGGAACTGCAGAGACAATACACTTGGGCACATTCTAGAGATCGGTTTATTTCACTAGCTAGATTAGATAGGTTTTATTGTTTTAAACATAATTTTTATGTTTTTAAAACTAGTGAAATAATGCCTGTCAGTTTCTCAGACCATTCTTTAGTTAGATGTAAAGTTTTTATTGCAAATCTCAAAACCAAAAGTGCATACTGGCATTTTAATGTTTCCTTACTGAATGATGCTAACTTTACTGAGTCCTTCAGATTCTTCTGGACTTCTTTTAGAAATAAGAAGAGAGATTTCTCCTCCTGCAGACAATGGTGGGACCATGGGAAGGTTTTAATCCAGCAGCTCTGTCAACAGTACACTACCAACGTTACAAAGGACATCACTGAATCATTAAAGAAACTGGAGATAGAAATAGTGGAACTCCAGACCTTGACTGAGTCCACAGGAAACAAAGAACTTTCTGAGAACATCAAAACAAAAGAAGCATTAATGATGGATCTACAGTATTGGGAACAAAAACACAGGGTGCCCTTGTAAGATCACGTTGTAAAGGGGCCAACGAAATTGACACTCCATCACAGTTTTTTTTTGGGCTGGAAAAAAAGAATGGACAGAGCAGAATCATGCATACACTACACACAGAGGATGGACCAAACATAACAAACAGCAACGACATCAGACGGTATGCTACAAACTTTTACAAAGACCTGTACAAGAGTGACTACAGCGAAAACAAGGAGCTGCTGGATGTTTTCCATCAAGGACTTCCGAAGGTCTCTCCAGAGGACAATGTCCTCACTAGAAGGACTGCTGGTTCTGGAGGAGCTACAGGCCGCTTTGAAATCAATGGCGGAAGGAAAAGCACCTGAAATTGACGGCCTAACAGTAGAATTCTACAAGTTCTTCTGGCAAGAGCTCAGAGAGGATCTGCTAGAAGTCCATAACGAAAGCTGCAGAGAAATGTGTCCACCCCTAAATAGCCGGCGAGCAGTGATTACCCTCCTCCCCAAAAAAGGGAATTTGCAGGACATTAAAAACTGGCGTCCAGTGTCACTGCTCTGCACAGACTATAAAATAATGTCAAAAGCACTAGCCAATCAGCTCAGGGACATCATAGACACAATAATTCAAACTGAACAGACACACTGTGTGCCTGATTGATCCATCATTGATAATGTTTCTTTGATTCGGGACATTCTGGACATTTCCAGTTCTTTGACAGTCGACCTTGGTCTGATTTCACTGGACCAAAAAAAAGCTTTTGACAGGGTTGAGCACCAATACCTCTGAAAAACTCTGGAGGCCTTTGGCCTTAACCCTAATCTTATAGCAATTGTGAAAGTGATGTACCAAGACGTTGAAAGTGTACTGAAGATCAACAGAGGGTTAAGCGCTCCTTTTAAAGTAAAACGGGTAATCAGACAAGGCTGTTCATTATCAGGTATGTTGTACACCTTAGCAGTTGAACCATTCTTGCACAGACTACGAACTTCCATAAAGGGGTTTATTTTACCAGGTTTTAATGTCCCGCATGTTTTATCTGCCTACGTCTAGTATCTTCATCTAGAATCACCTGGAAAAAGAGTTAAGCCATTGCAATAGGGAGCTGGTCTCAAGGCCTAACTAAACTACCAGGTACACTAAAATGGATAAAAGGAGGTTTTAAGTATTTAGAAATTAAATTAAATGATGGAAAGAAAAATTGGGAGGGGGTTTTAGAGAAAATAGAAGGCAGACTCAAGAAATGGCAGTGGCTAAAACCAAACATGTCACTCAGGGGGAGGGTACTTGTGGCAAACAACTTAGTAGCCTCAACACTGTGGCATCGTGTAGCCTGCCTAGAGCTCCCTATGGGCCTCGTTGGAAAAATACAGTCATGCCTAGTCAATTTTGTATGGGACAAATTACACTGGGTTCCTCAAAGTGTCCTCTCCATCCAAGGAGGACAAGGTTTGATAGACATTAGGAGCAGAATCACAGCATTTCGCTTAAAAAAACTATACAAAAATACCTGATCGGGTCTGATTCCCTGGGATGGAGTGATGCTATGAGTTTTATATTGAAAAAAATCAATGGTTTTGGATGTGATCATACCTTGTTTTTAATGGATTTAGCAGTTTTTAATGGTTTTAACATGTCCAATTTTTACAAAAGTATTTTTAAAACATGGACTCTGTTCGAGTGTGAATCCCGAGGTCCTGCTGTCTCGCTGCTTTGGCTTTTGGAGAAGCCACTACTGGGAGAAGGACGAATGGACATTAAAGACAGTTTTCCAGGTCTCACACAAATTCTACAACAAAAAAAGTTCACAACATTGAAGAGACTAGTAGACACAGCAGGATTGGATTTTAAGGACACAAGAGCGGTGGCTCAGGAACTCGGGATACGGTCACTACGGCACATGGAAACCATCATCAAAAGATGGATCAGTAAGCTGTCAAGAGAAGAATTGGACCTAATTAAGGATTATCATGAGGGGACAGAAACACCAGACTAAGGTGACCCCTTCCCTGAACTGCTTTTGTTCACCCAATTTAAACGGTTTTAATGGTTGTTATCTTGATGTAGACAAAGGGCATGTTTTACCAATTTATGAAGCAAAAAAAAAAGACATTTACAGATGCTGCATGAATGCTGTAAATAAAAGAAAGCTGGATGAAAGGACAGATACAGTGTGGAGAAAAACGCATGGGGTCTCAGATGAAATTAAACCAGCTTGGAGAGTGTTTTATAAATTGCCACTTAGGAAACGAGCAGGTGATTTACAGTGGGGAATTTTACACGGAGCTGTGGGGGTCAATGTTTTAATTTCCAAGCTAAATCCAAATGTTTTAAAGACATGTCCCTTCTGTGCTGATACTGAAACTATTTTTCATTGTTATTTGAAATGTAAAAGGCTTAACCCTCTGTTCGAGCTGCTGAAAACACTTTTTAATTCTTTTGGCGAAAAATGGTCTCAGGTTTCTTTTATATTTGGAGCTGGGTATAAAAAGGCTGAAAAGCAGAAATGGGAACTGATCAACTTAGTTGTAGGAGAAGCAAAAATAGCCATATACATAAGTCTAAAAAATAAAATAGAGAAAAAAGAATTGACCAGCCCCATTTCTGTGTTCAGAGCTCTAGTGAAAGCTCGGGTTAAAATAGATTTTAATTTTTTTAAAGAAATGAATGATTTGGATACCTTTATGCTAAAGTGGTGTTATAAAAACATAATCTGTTTTATTAATGAAGGTGAACTGTCTTTTAGCACTCCTTTACACTAATTATCCTTTATTTTATTTTATTTATTTATTAAGTTTTCTCTTATTAACTGATGCTGTTGCAAAACAATTTTTATTGTAAATGATCAGTATTTATTTAAAGTTAAGTTAAACCTCAAAAAACCCTCTCTCTCTCTCTCTCTCTCTCTCTCTCTCTCTCTCTCTCTCTACTGAACAAAAATATAAATGCAACACTTTTGTTTTTGCTCCCATTTTTAATGATGAAGTCAAAGATCTGAAACGTTTTCTACATAAACAAAATAATCATATCTCTCAAATATTGTTCACAAATCTGTCAAAATCTGTTACGATGAAGAACTGGAGTCAAGTCGAGACCCCAATGGCGATGAGCATGCAGATAAGCTTCCCTGAGACTGTTTCTGACAGTTTGTGCAGAAATTCTTTGGTTATGCAGATTGTTATAGCAGCTGTCTAAGTGGCTGGTCTCAGACGATCATGCACTGAAAACCCTAATAAGTTAATTGGACTAATTTGATTGAGTAAACTCGTTGCCTCAATTTAATTGAGTAATGCAATCTTCCAAAACTTGCATATTTAAGTTTATTTAACTTGGCGGTTTTGTAGACTGTACTTAAATCATTTAGTTCAACAAACTTAGCACTTATTTAATGTACTTAAAAAATTGCGTTCACTTGGTATAATTTTTTTTAAGTGTACTTATATATTTAAGTTAACTCAACATGAAAATGTAACTTAAACCTGTTAAACAATGTTCTTATATTTGACTGCAAGCTTTGTGCACACCGAACTGAAATAAAACAATGAACAGCATTTTTAAGCTTAGATTTTTTTTATTGACAAAATGCCACAATTTTCCACTGGAAAGAATGTTGGAGAGTATTTTATTAGGCACACAGCATGTACGGCATGAGCAGTACATTCACACAGGAACCACCATCCAATTCAGCCTCAGCATGAACCGGAGCATATTTCACCCGTCACCCCTTACCCACACACACAAACAGGGCCGAAGCCACTAACCCAAACACCCTTCCCCAACATGGTGAACACACCGACATCCCCGCAAAGCATGCTGGTCGTCAGCCGCCGCCCCGCCCACGCCACATTCACATTTGCGAAAATTGAGCTTTTGAAAATGCTTTTTCCCCCAAAGAATTAATCATGATTTTGAGTTCACAACACTTGAAATCTTAAGTTTATGCATTTTGATGGTAAATAAGTTAAATGAACTTATATTTTTAAGTGATGGGTCTAAAATGCAAAATTTTAAGTAATGTTTAGTCAACATTACTTGATTCTATAAGTAAAGACAACATTAGGGTTTACAGTGTGGAGGTGAACATGCTGAATGTGGAGGTCCTGGGCTGGTGTGATTACACGTCGTTTGCGGTTGTGAGGCTGGTTGGATGTACTGCCAAATCCTCTGAAACACTTTTGGAGACGTCTTATGGTAGAGAAATGAACATTCAATTTACGAGCAACAGCTCTGGTGGACATTACTGCTGTCAGCATGCCAATTGCACGCTACCTCAAAACTTGCGACATCTGTGGCATTGTGCTGTGTGATTCAACTGAACCTTCCAAAGTGGCCTTTTACAGGTGGCCAGTCTAAGGCACACCTGTATATATATATATATATATATATATATATATATATATATATATATATATATAGAGAGAGAGAGAGAGAGAGAGAGAGAGAGTAGTCATAAACATCAAGAGATATATACTGTGGATCAAATTGATCACATAAGTCATAATGAAAACTTTATTATTCATTCCATGACCCAAAAAATACGGAAACATAATTAATATAAAATATAAAGTAAAAATAAAGATAAAAAAATCAGAGGGACAACAAACGTTTAATGTTTTGGAGATAAAGTCAGAGAGGCCAGATTGTCAAATTAAATCATACATTTGATTGAGGTGGTTTGGACATGTTCAGAGGAGAGATTGTGAATATATCGGTAGAAGGATGCTGAGGTTGGAACTGCCAGGCAGGAGGTCTAGAGGAAGACCAAAGAGGAGATTTATGGATGCAGTAAGAGAGGACATGAAGTTAGTTGGTGTGAGAGAAGAGGATGCAGAGGATAGAGTTAGATGGAGGCAGATGATTCGCTGTGGCGATCCCTGAAAGGGAACAGCCGAAAGATAAAGAAGATAAAGTAAAAATAAAGCTAATTAACCTGCACTTTGCCTTTAAAAAAAAGGGCAAATAAATCCTAACAGATAAGTGTTTCTGTTAGTGTTAGCTGTGTGTGTGTGTGTGTGTGTGTGTGTGTGTGTGTGTGTGTGTGTATGCGTGCGCACATGCTGTGTATGTGTGTGCATGTGTGTGAAGCTAAAGTAAAAGGAGAGGAGGAATGACACCCGCTCCCTCCTCTCGTTACACAGTAACCCTTTCTCCTCTTTTATTTGAGAGGTGGTGGAACTACTGTGCGGGACAACTTTCACACACACACACACAAGACTGCCACATCTGGAAAATTTACATAAAACATCTCTGACACTCGAGTACGCTTAGAGATTCCGTTAGTGTGTGTGTGTGTGTGTGTGTGTGTGTGTGTGTGTGTGTGAAGGCGAGAGGAGGAAGGGGCATGGTGTCCAGTGACTCGCGCACTCACACTCACACACTCTGAATCAGTGCAGGCTGAGATAGACATAGAAAATCTCTAATTAGAAGTCTCTCTAATAAGACTCTTTTCTGCTCTCCCCTCTTCTGTTCTCTCTCCCCCCTCTTTCTCTTTCTTTCTCTCTGTCGAGCTACACATGTCTTTCCTGAGCTGCCAGTCATCCAGACTCTCTCTGTCTTCTGGACCTGTCTGACCCATCCTGGTGCGCCGCTTCTGGTTGGAGATCTCGTCACATGGATGCCCCGTGTGTCTTTTTGGGATGCGTCTGGTGTCTGGGGACGGTTTCACTCTACCATAAAGACGGTTCTGGCCTCGACTGATGTTGACAGCTGTTTCTCTGAGGACTTGACTTGGCTGTAGTTGCTCGATAGATCAGGACTGGAATTTCCTATAAGTCTACCTGAGTCTTCAATATCTACCTGGACTCCATATTAACATCAATTAACATCAACTGTTATGCTGAACTGGCTGCCAACTAACACACAGTATGAATGCAGATCAATTCCTGCTCTCTGTTTCACCCAAATGAGAATTTTTTCTTGCCACTGTCGCCCTCGGCGTGCTCACCAGGGACTATCTGACCATTTTGATTCATACACATTCACATTCTATATAAACTTAAATAATACATTTGATTGTGTAAAGCTTCTTTGTGACAATGAGAATGGTTAAAAGCGCTATACAAATAACTTGCTTTTGCTTTACACACGCACACAGTACTGTATAATAAACAGTATGTGCATGCACACAGGTTTTATTCTGACATGTAATTACAGCTGAAATTTATAACGTGAGTTATGTAACTGATGCAAAAAAATCTATGTCAATTTCAGCTTATTTGTTCATTAGTTAAAGAAAATATTCTGCAGGGAACTTTTATTATATAATAACTTCAATTTGTTAAAGCATTCTTTAAAAAAACTTATTCAGTGGCACCATGAACTGATTAGAAAAGATTTTCAGTTAAAGAATATGCTGGAAGCAAAAAATTACAGTGATTATTTACTGCTTTGATGTGGCTTCAGACGATTACACAACACTCAGATTGACTTTTGGCAGATACACATATTTGAAGTGATTTAATAAAATTCACTCTCACCTTGATTTATACTTTCAATAGTTTTAAATACTTTATTATCTTAAACACCTCTTCATAAAAGGTTGTAGTAATATCTGGGGGTTGGAGTCTGTAAATGGTGGTAGGACATAAAAGGTAGTAAGACGTAATATCCGGGGCGGGGAATCTACTTCCTATTGTACTGTATGTGCGCAGCGTTCGCGATTTGGCAGCTATCTGGCAGACGAGTACCTCCGGTTCGCAAATAAAGGTCAAAAAAAAATTTTTTTAAGTATAATTTCCTCTAAATATCAACACTTTTTAGTCTGATTACCAAAAATGTTTGTTTTTTCTGTTAAATATCTTTGTTTCATACTAACGTCCATTTCCTTTTTGTAGGGTCTGAGGCCGACTTGCTTAACAACATCGTTCCCGATCTGTGCTGTTTAATAAAAAAGAAATGAAAAGAAGAGCAGTCAAAAGAAAGGGTAAAGTAAAACTTAAAGTATGCTATAGACTTTAAAACCCCTAAGGGATAATTCCTGTGTATAAAACAATTCATAAGCGCATGAAAAAAGCCTTAGAAATGCTGCCAGTGAACCGCTAGTATCAACATGTTAGCCTCTTCACAAGTTATGTCAGCACAATAAGGAAGTTTTGGTTATAAAACGTACTGTATACAAAAAAAGTAAAAAAAAAAAAAAAAAAAGGCTACAGAGAAATTAAATACATGTTAAATCCCACTTTTCCTAAATACTAGGGCTTCTTATACATTCATTACTTTTTACTTCTTAGTTTTATACTTCCCATTATTGATAAACTCATTAATAAACGTACCAACATTACAATTTATATAGATTATATATAGTGTTTCCAATATCAATTGATATTGTCATAACAGGAGCTATTTTGGTGAGTTGTGCCATTTTCTCTGGGGTTAGACTAATTCACATTATTATTATTATTATTATTATTATTATTATTACATTTATACAAACAATCTTCAAGCTACCCTGCCTAGCCCAAAAGAAAAAATAAAACAACAACACAATTTTGAATTAAATAAGCATATGCCTGCCATAATTAATATGTGAGCTTGCAACAATTCTTTGAACTGGCCAGTGCATGGCAGGCTGTGGTAAACTGGGTGTTCTGGTGTCTTTTTATCATGGCCAGCATTGCCTTTTATACTCAGGTGCACTGGCTTTTCTGTGGAATTAAACCAGACTGACTAGCCTTTGCTCCCCTAGGGAAAAAATGGATAAATGAGCCTTGGGTGCCCAGGATTCTGTCACCAGTTTACTTATATAGTATTGATATTCAATGTTAATGTGTTAATATTGTGTTGTTATCAGAATAAATAATTAGAGCTTATTAATGTTAATGTGTTCCAGACCTGCTTTAGGATAAGAAAACAGATAAGACAAAATTACATCAAGAAGAAAAAGTCTTGATGTGATAACCTGTTCATTTATTATATGCAAGTGGTCGACTGAATATTTTGCCACATATAGTAACGTTGCTGAGCCTAGACCAGACCATTCAAGCAACCTCAGATCATAAATCTGTCTTTAGAGGGTTCCGCAGGGATCACTATGCATGATTGATGCACTGCTTCAAGCGCTTCCCTTTTTACCCTTCCCTTAACATGCCATCACTCTAGAAAAGAATAAATCTGGACTCATTGGACCACATTACCTTTTCCATTGCTCCAAAGTCCAGTCTTTTTCTGATGAGATTTTACTGTATAACAAATGGTTTTCCTAGGGCCACACTGCACTGTTAAACCTGTGAGTTCTCATCAGAATGTGTGTGTATTATAATGCTCTTACTTTCAGTATTGAACATACATACAGTGTTTTTGTGTTTATTTTTTACCATGCAACATCAATTGCTTAAGTTATCTCTATTAATTTTTTTTCTTTGGGTTGTTAACCCAGTTCCAGTAATTTTAAATCTCCTTAGTTGTTTTCTTTGCTAGATGTAGCCGAATACTTAACCCTTTTGACCTTATGTGTGTGTGTCCTTTTTTTTTTTAGCTTCCCCAGATGTGGGTGGTAAACCAAATAAAAGGTAAAGTCCTTATTTTGTTATATCATGCATTAAATAGCTTACTAATTTACTGTTCTAATTGGAAAATCAGTTTATACTTTGATTCTTTAGTTATGTAATATACATCAATCACCCCATGCAAATAAATATTTTCTTTTTTACCAGGCGCTGCCCAAGAAATGGTGGTGGTAAGACAATTGTTTTTCTCCATTTAACAATATAAATGGATTGTCATTTATTTTCATTTAAAAAAATGACTATGTTTTTCTTTGTATTCTTTTTTTCTTTTTGAGACTTTTTAATGACAGAGACGGAGATGTCTACATGGTAAGTGTTTAAAGTGTAAAGTTATCATTATTTAAATAACTTTATTAAACTTACTGCTATTAACATTTTTGTAATGATTTGCACCTGCTAGCTCTGGTCCTGAAACACTGGAACACTGCATGACCAAAACTCAGGGTTCCTACATCAAAGCGACTTTTGGCCCAAACCAGTTTTTCAACACATGTGTCCCAGACTCATTATTGGCTGCCTTCCATATTCTCTACATCTTCCATTTAAGAGTTCTTTTTGTATCAAATACATTTTTTAAAGAACTCATGCAAACTTTAAATAGAAAAGCATATACTAAAGCTAGAGATCTTTGGATTAGAGAGCTGAAAGATTCCAATAAGCTTGACCGTTGGAGCAATGTAAATGACCATTTCCCAATTATTAATAAACTGGTTTGCGCTAAAGTTGACTTTAATCAGAAACCCCCTGACGGCAATCCAATATATGAAGAAACACTGAGGTGATTGTTTAAATAATTAATATAAACAAAGAAACAAACAAAGCAGTATGATAATATGTATATTATGATAATAGTTTCATAATCTACATATAATCAGATCTCTGTCTTGACAGCAAATTTCTGCCATTTGGTGACGTGTGGGCTTTGGGTGAAATATCAGATCCAGCTCTAATTCTCGTGCATCGAGATGTTCACAATCACCGCTATGATCCTTGTGTGCATTCCAAACCACCATTAGCTGTTGTGGATGACAACAAAAGGTAACATTAAAAGCTCATTTAAATATTGTATTATACTGTAAACCTGGGGGTATTTAAAAAAAACTATAATCTCTAAAAAAATATTATTATTATTATTATAATCTTTGTGGCAGGTTTTATTAAGCTGAAAAACAAAATTTTGCATTCAGTAAGTAATTTGTACTAAATCTACAACTTGTGTGTCTGGTTCTAACTGCTCTTTTATTTCTTTAAATAAAAGAAAAAGGTAATTTTAATATCAATTGCTTTACCCAATCACACCACTTAATATCTTAAGTTAAAATGAGAATTTTTTTTATTTTTATTAAATTTAAATTAGAGGGTTTAAATTATTTAAAAATATATATTGGTAAAAACAAAACACAGTATGTTCGTTTTCTGTTTATTTAAATTTCAAACATGAATTTTAAGAACATGTCATGTCTTATAAACCTTTTTTTGTTTATTATTCAAACAGAGGTTTAACCATGCAGAGCATACATTACTGAAGGCATGTTGGCCAGACTATCGCCACAATCCCTTCCAAGATGTCGACTCTGGATGGGTTGAGCTGAGGTTTTTCAATGCAGAGGACTCCCACTGGTGTTTTACTGTAGTCCATGTTAGTTAACAAAGAGAAGATATACTGTAATTAGGCAGTTAGACAATGCAGCCTTTTCCAACAAAAAAGTACCTCTATTTTCCTCCACCTATTTATATTTTTCATGTGCAAAAGCAGTAGGTTTATACTTCTCACCAATAGCACTCACCAGATTCAGTAGACTGTGGTACCGCAGTCCGACCCGTCGCCCTCTGGTCTCACCTGCTGGAAGCCGCCTCGGCGCGGTCACCTGGCGAGAGATTTATGCGGGGCAGCGTCCGCCCACAGCACTCATTACACCAGCTCCGTTAACAGGAGTCAAAGCAACAGGTGATAAAACTTTTGTCGAGCTGATATTTTAACGGCTCACAATCAGCCTCTTAAGTGAAAGAAAACATTAAAAGAAAAAGAGGTGGAAAATGGATTGTGGTCAAATCAGGCAGATGAAATAACCTAAATTGCGCATGTACATTCATCTCGTATGTTGCCTGAAGAAACAGCCAATCATCAACTTTAAATTCGGTCTCTATGGAGATAAAGAGGCGTGGCCACTGCTATTTTTTTTTGTTGCTATTTTTAACCGATTAAACTTAAAATTATTTACATATTACATTACTATTAAATGCAAGTATATTGTATTAGAAAGTAGTACAATATACTGTACTTACCTATAATAGTAATGCAATCAAACTTAAAATTATTTTGTACATTGTAATTGATGGTTCTGAGAAAATCTGAGAATTGTTTTGAGAAAGCCAGGAGAAGAACTCAGGGAGCACAGAAATGGCTTGCACTGGTGGTCATTCAGTGATGTTTGCAAGCTTGTTTTCAGTGATGGCTTCATGGACTTATGAAAGCAAAGGCAGAAATCAGTAAATAAATTATTCAAGTATCAGACATAAAATGAATACATGTTAAGTGCTTGAGTATTGGCCTACACTATGCTACAGGGATTTACTACAGGGACCCTTTTAAAATCCTGCTCGATTTCCATTCACATATACAGTCCTTGCTTATTTCTCAACTATTTAAAACATCTGTGCTGCTAGTTGGCTGCTTCAGTCAGTGTGCTGATGATTGGTGTTTTAAAATGTTACAACAATTCATAAAGGTTTTGTTGTTATGTAGGTATACCAAATGGGCTACATGCTGTGTCGTATTTATTGTGTTGTCCTCATTACTGATTCTATAACTTATAGGTTATGTATTTTTGCACTACACATCTAAGTTGTATATCCTTGCAGTACATGTGTAATTTAACACAACATGTCTGGTATTTCACTGTAACTATATTTTATGTTGAACTGTAAGTTCATTTCATATATCTATGCATCTCTCTCTCTCATTTGCATGAAAACACCTCCTGGGTTCATTAGTATTTTCTGAACTGTACATAATATAGAAAAACAAAAGGCTCACTGGGAGTTTGTTAAAAGTTAATTGTTATATTAAATAAATGGTATAATTTAAGTACATCTGGATAGAGGAGACAACAAAGAACACTAATGAGCTCTATCTGCCTTCAATACAGGACATCTACCACACATAATGCATCAGTAAATTCACAAGAATAGTGGCCAAAACCTCTTCACACCGCTTCCATCCAACTCTTCACTCTTTGTCTTCTGACAAATGTAAAAACTTACTTAGAACAAGTACACAAAAACCCATAAATGTTTCACGACCATCAGAAATAAACTGCCTTCCACTCACCTTCCTCAGAAATAAAACCCTGTCATCATTCACCAACCACTTTAATCAACTTACTTTAATCACTAGTCACCACATTAGCGTCCAGTTTCACAAAAAGCACTTGTCATTGGAAATTTTTTTAAACCAAAATGGCACTTAAAGTTAAATGCCTACACCCTAAAAATGCTGGGTTAAAAACCCAGCTACTGGGTAAATATTGGACTTACTACATGCTGGGTCAATTTAACCCAGCAAAATGGGTTAAATATTCAACCCAAATGCTGGGTCATATTTAACTATAATGCTGGGTTAATTTTACCACGTAAATTGGTCAGATGTTCTACCCAGATGTTGGTTCATTTTAACTGGAATGTTGGGTTAATTTTACCTCACAAATAGGTTGTTATTATTATTATTTTCATGTTTTATAGTGAATCTGTAAAAAAAAAAAAAAAAAAAAAAAACTACCCATGTCTATTAAACAGTTAAATTACTTTGATATACTGGTTTATTACAAATAATAAAATAAAATAACTTTAAAGTTTTGCACACCATACATATACAATAAACAACATCCTATTAAATGTTCATAGAAAAAACATTTATTTTTCAAAAGCACAAGAGCAGATAATAAACAGCGACATCATTACTATACTATTACTCACAAGGGCAGAATGGAGTAATAACACAAATAGGCTGAGGCAGCTTCTACAGAGCAGGATCTCTCTGTGACATTAGATATCTTTTCTGCAGAACAAAACTAGCCTTGGTCTCATTTTAACATACAAACACTGTCTATGACTTTTCAAGTACTATAGGCCTCGCTATTTCATAGCAACATTACAAAAAGTCCTCTACAGGAGCACACTGCTTTGGATAGTTAATGTCAAAAATATAAAATGCCTTGAAGCACACATCAACCGCCCCAAGTAGTGTGCATTGCTCCAGAGCCTGTCCCACCAGAATGACGAATGCCTGAGAGCAGCGCTGGTCATTATCTCCCAACGTCAGGATGTAGAGTATGGCCTTGACACTTCAGTCTGCTGGAGGTATTCCACCATGTTGGTGCCAACCTTAAAAAGAAAAAAATGAAAGAAAGTAAAAATTTTGTTGAATAACAAAGATTAAACTGAATAAGACTATCAATTTAATGTGTAATAGGATTTATACTAAATTAAAAAATGACAAAGCTAGGGTATAGATAACCTGAAACAAAAGACAGCTACTACCAAAAATAAAATAAGCATGGCTTTTGGGATAAAGCTCATATATATATATATATATATATATATTTTTTTTTTTTTTTTTTGATGTTTTTTTTAGTCAGACTAGTTGATCTTGTGGTCTGCGTTGATTTTAAGCTAATTACCGAAGAAATGCATTGTCATAGCTGGGGTCATACTGGCACATTACAGTCACCCAATTATTACTACTTTACTTCCATCTAGTAGTTATCTGTACAGCTGACTGATAGTTAATTTAGCCTGTGTCACAAGCAACTTTGGTTAAAGAGGGCTACCTGGTTAGCTTACATGCAGCAGTTAATGGTGACATATTAGCAGACTTGCTAAAGGGGGAAAGGTGTAAAATATTGTTATAACTCGAGAGAAACGCGAGAGAATTTTGACCGCAGAGTAAATTACTAGCTAGTGAAAAATGGGAGGGTTAGCAGGTCTGCATATTTGTGAGAGGGTCAGTGTTTTGTAACACCCCAGCATTTTATTGTCTCAAGCAGTGAGAATAATACAGTTCTAATGTTAATGTGGTTGCTAATGCTAGCAAACTAACTAAATGCCTGCGTCATGCTAGCACTACAGTTACAGTTTCGTCACCCTGCAAACATTCTACAGAGAAATATAAATAGCTCAGACATCTTATCCGTTTATTTCACACACAGGTGGGGTTCTTTGGCTAACTATAGCAGCTATTGTCAGCTGAATTATCTTACTGTACCTCAGACCAGCCTGAAAGTTTAAGTGTAACCTTAACACGGTAACAGTAATACATTTTACATATAGTGATAATTTTTCAGTCATATGTGACTTAAGTGAGTGAACATGTGTATACAGACCTTGTATTTAACGTTATTTTCCCTTAAATGAACCGTCATCAGCGGTGTGGGAGCTCAAGAGAGACACGAAGCTCTGACTGACAGCCGCTGAATCCACCGGTGAACTTTGGGGGAGGGGCCAAGCAAACTTTAACCCAGCAGCTGGGTTACACAAAAACTACCCAACTCTCTGTAAATAACCCAGAAAAATGACCCAACAGCGGCAACCCAGCGTTTGGGTAGAAAAAACAACCCAGCGTTTTTTAGTGTGTACAACAAGCACAGTCTTTAAGCAAGATCCCCAAAACAATATAGATATATAGATAACTGACTACATACATCAACATTAAATAAGCCTGAAACCATCTGGTTAAAATTGATACCAAAAAAAGGAGAAGATGGCACTTTGAGGGAAAAGTCTAAAGAATACCACTTATTCCCAAGATCAACAGTCTTTACTGTCCTTTGCCTTTACTGCAAAGTTGTATATTGTAAAAAAAAAAAAAAAAAGAAAAAGTTTAAAGATGAAGCACCAGATGGTAGAGAGTTTGTGTTAAGAAAGCCATGGGAAGAATTCCAACAAAACAACACTAGGGGACCTATAGAAAGCAGAGGTGGCTTGGGCTGTTTTTCTGCAGCGGTGTTGGTGAGCTTGTGTTCAGTGATGGCTTAATAAACTTAAGAAGTTTACAGAGAATTTTTGGCTCAAGTATTGGACTATAGTACACTAAAGGGACTCCAATGCCTTTCGGCCTTACTTTTAAAACCCTGCTGCAATGTCAACACATAAATACAGTCCTTGCTTTACTCTCAGCACATGAATATATCTATTCTGCTTGTTGCACTGGTAAAGATTTACTTATGAATAAGCATGTTGTTTTGTATTTATGGTGTGTTTCTTTTTATAATGATTCTACAGAATCAGAGTGTGTATTTACAGTAGTGTCTTGTACCTTTGTCTATGTGTCAGCTGGTTCACTTGTTCTCACTTGATGTAATAGTGCACCGAAGCTGAGCTGTAGAATGCTGTTTTTGTCATAATGTCATTTTCTTTAGTGGTATACCATATACCATACCAATAATATAATAAATTATTTTATTCTATATATGTAACAGATGTAACGGTATCTCATGCTGTATTGGAAATGGGCAGGATCTGAAAGGTGCTAAAATAAGCTTAAATCATTCAAATACAATGAAGAAGGTAAAACATGGAGATGGGGATAAAGAGGTGGCAAATGCTGTAAATGAGAGAAAAGGGACTTCACCATGTAAAATTCATCTTCATTTAGACATACCAGTAATGATAATAACATAGACTCATTGACTTGGCAGTCCAAGACTGGATCGCAGACCCCAAACCCTTACACTCACATACCTAGACAGTATACAGAAGCAAGCACCATTTTATAATTGAAATAAATGTTTTGTTCTTCACAGAATATCTGCCAGATGGTACACAAAGAATTGTGTATAATAATTTATCCTAAAACAATATTGTTTACAATGCTAAAGCAAACATAAATTTTATTTTGTTTTACAATACAGTGAAACCGCGGATTGCGAGTAACCCAGTTTACGAACGTTCCGCAAGATGAGCAAAAATTGGAAATAAATTTTTATTTGAAAAATGACCAAGACTTGGTTTACAAATACCGAGTATCATGTAGCACGTATGCATAATGTAATGACAACTGAGCCAATAATTTTCCCACTTGCGCATTGCAGAATTATGGGTGATCGTCTCTCTTGTTTGGTCTTAGTGCGCTGTAACACTGTGACCACGCGTGTGTGTGTGTGTAAAGCATGTTTTATTTTGTTTGTATGTGTGCGAAGGTGAAAGTTGTCTCTTCATGTGGGCATATACTGTTTATTATAACACGTGTGTCCGCAAGTGTCATTAGAGAGTTTAAAGATACATTTTTTTCTATGTGTGTGTGTGCGGTAAAGTATTTATCTTTATTTTACAGCAGTGAGTCTGTTAGTGTGTGCTCACTTGAGCATCATTAGCGTTGTTCTTTGTTAACTTTCCTGATAAAACAGTGCTTCCGTTAATGTGTGTGAGTAAAACATAAATAAGAAAGGATGAAGGGTTACCGTGTGAGACGAGAAGAGGGAGAGGCGAGGGTCTGATTCCTCCTCTCCTCTTACGTAAACTTCACACAAATACACACACACACACACACACACACACACACACACACAATCATACACAGCACCTGCGCATAAACACACACACACACATATACACAGTTCTGTACACGCACAAACACATATGGAAATATTTATCTGTCAAGATTTTTTCTCAAAGGTAAAGTGCAGGTTAATTTGTTTTATTTTTACTTTATATTTTGTAATCATTATTTTTAGGTATTTATAATTTCCATTATTTCTTATGGGAAATTTGCTTTAATTTACATGAGTTTTGAAATATGAGCCCACTTTCGGAATGAATCATGCTTTTAATGAAAGGTTACAATGTAAATATTTCATGATGAATGTGTGTATATAAGAATCTTTTCCTGAGAAAATGATTTGTCACATGAATCTATACAAAGCGGGTGTTTTATCATAGTAATCATCATGCTTTTTGTGTCCAGCATTAAATAATTATTTCATCCATTATTCGACGATGGCCAAAATAATGGCTGGATATGGTTGTAAATTTATTATTATTCCATGTTCGAAATGAACACATACACCTTATGTGAGTTTAATTTTTTATATATTAAAAATGCCAGTTGCACTGATCTTCTATTGCAACATTTTTCAGAATCATGACAACTGAATATATATTTAAATATAAATTTATAACTAAAACAAAGGCAGCGTTATCCCCAAAATATGGCACATAACAATATAAAAAAACATAACATTACCCAAAATTTAACACAGCATGACTTCAACTTCACTTTCTATCTGTGAGTTGTAGTCCTTGGTGGCCATGTTTGTAGGTCATGCTATATTATGGGAATTGGACTTGGCTACATGGCAAGCTAATTTCAAAATTGTACCACTGTCACCAAAAACTTGAAAGAAGAACAAAAAAAAGGTCTTAAATGTTTTTAGGAATCCTGGTGTAAACAACTGATATAAACATGTTAGTAGGCTACAGTTCAGGCATTGTTGATATCATGCCATGGGTAGCCAACTATGTCCTATGTAACAATTCCGAGTTGGATAGTCAGTATGCAAGGCAACTGCTACACAACATAGGAGCCAAGCACCCTTTGCCAAGATTGACCAGTTCTTAAAAGAACAATACGCAGACCATAAATTGTCACCATTTATGATTAATGAAGGCACCACAGTGATGAAGGCACAACTCCAGGATCCGGGTTTGATTCCTGCCTTGGGTGTGTGTTTATGGAGTTTGCATATTCTCCCCGTGAGTTTCCGGTATGCCAGTTTTCCTCCCACAGTCCAAATACATGCAGAGTACTTTAACTGATGTTCCAAAATTGCCCCAAAGTTTCCAAAGTGTGTAAATGTATGTGCCCTACGATGGATTTTTGCCCTAGATTTCCTGAGATAGGCTCCAGGATCCCAGTGCACCTGTAAACAGGATAGTATATAGATTGCTAATATGATTGATGATCATAAACAATTCCTATAAAGTGATTGGCTAACAGTATTAATGGCTTTGAAATAGCCCAATCATTATTTTAAAACATCTACAGTTTAGCATGATAACTCAGGACATTAAAGAGTTAGCTCAATTTGATTCACAGTTTCTGAGAAACAACTTTTTAAACTTAATTCCTGCCCCCCCAATTACTTCCTCTGTACTTTATAGTAGACATGCAGTTAAGGGAGGTTAAGATTGTTCCTATCTTTGCTTTCCTTTGAATGTGGTAACAGATGGACATGATACCCATATACTTTATAATTACTCAAGAAATGACTTGGGACTTATAACCTTAATTTTCTGTAAATAAACTAGAGAGAACATCCATACACTATCATGGCTGATGTGTGTGGATGTGTCTCCTCATCAGCAAGTGAGCCAAAGCTTGCTAGTAAGTGTATTGAGAAACGTCAGATCTTTTAAGGAATTCTCTGATGTTCTCTCTAGTTTATTTACAATGCAACCACAGGGGGGCGCAATCCAGTGTCTTCTTGTGCCAGTCCCAAGTCTGGATAAATGCAGAGGGTTGTGTCAGGAAGGGCATCCGACGTAAAACATTTGCCAAATCAATGATGCGAATCAAGAATATAATTCCCATACCGGATCGGTCGTGGCCCGGGTTAACAACGACCGCCACTGGTGCTGTTGACCTACAGGGTGCTGGTGGAAATTGGGCTACTGTTGGTCGAAGAAGGAGAGGAGGAAGGCGTGTTCGTAAGCAGAGAGAGAAGAGGAAAGGCAAGAGTTTAGGAGTGATAGTAGGGACTTTGAATGTGGGGACCATGACAGGGAAGGGAAGAGAGTTAGTTGATATGATGCAGAGAAGAAAGGTGGATATACTGTGTGTACAGAAGACCAGGTGGAAAGGTAGCAAGGCTAGAAGCTTAGGATCAGGGTTCAAATTGTTTTACCATGGTGTGGCTAGGAAAAGAAATGGAGTAGGAGTTATCCTAAAAGAGGAGTTTGTAAGGAATGTTCTAGAGGTGAAGAGAGTATCAGATAGGGTGATGAGTCTGAAGCTGGAAATTGAAGGGATAATGTTCAATGTGGTTAGTGGTTATGCCTCACAGGTAGGATGTGAGTTAAAAGAGAAGGAGAAATTCTGGAGTGAGTTAGATGAAGTGATGCAGAGCATCCCCAGAGGTGAAAGAGTGGTGATTGGTGCAGACTTCAATGGACATGTTGGGGAAGGAAACAGAGGTGATGAAAATGTGATGGGCAGGTTTGGTCTTCAGGACAGGAATGTAGAAGGACAGATGGTGGTGGACTTTGCAAAGAGGATGGAAATGGCAGTAGTAAATACTTTCTTCCAGAAGAGGCAGGAACATAGGGTGACATATAAGAGTGGAGGCAGAAGCACTCAGGTCGACTACATCTTGTGTCGACGTTGTAACCTGAAAGAGATCAGTGACTGCAAAGTGTTGGTAGGGGAGAGTGTAGCCAGACAACACAGAATAGTGGTGTGTAAAATAACCCTGGTGGTGAGGAAGGCGAAGAGGACAAAGGCAGAGCAGAGGACAAAGTGGTGGAAGCTGAGAAAGGAAGAATGTTGTGAAGTCTTTAGGGAGGAGTTGAGACAGGCTATGGGTGGTCAGGAGGTGCTTTCAGTTGACTGGACAACTACAGCCAATGTGATCAGGGAGACAGGTAGGAGGGTACTTGGTGTATCATCAGGTAAGGGGAAAGTGGACAAGGAGACTTGGTGGTGGAATGAGGAAGTCCAGGAGTGTATACAGGGAAAGAGGCTAGCTAAGAAGAAGTGGGACACCGAGAGGACTGAAGAGAGTAGACAGGAGTACAGGGAGATGCAGAGTAAGGTGAAGGTAGAGGTGGCAAAGGCCAAACAAAGAGCATATGAGGACTTGTATGCTAGGCTAGACAGTAAGGAGGGAGAGGGGGATCTGTACAGGTTGGCAAGGCAGAGAGATAGAGATGGGAAGGATGTGCAGCAGGTTAGAGTGATTAAAGATAGAGATGGAAATGTACTGACAGATGCCAGGAGAGTGATGGGAAGATGGAAAGAGTACTTTAAGTAGTTGATAAATGAGGAAAACGAAAGAGAACAAAGAGTAGAAAAGGTGACTGTTGTGGAACAGGAAGTAGCAAATATTGGTAGAAGTGAGGTGAGAAGGGCATTGAAGAGGATGAAGAGTGGAAAGGCTGTTGGTCCTGATGACATACCTGTGGAGGTATGGAAGTGCTTAGGAGAGGTGGCAGTAGAGTTTTTGACAAGTTTGTTTAACAAGATCTTGGAGAGTGAGAGGATTCCAGAGGAATGGAGGAGAAGTGTATTGGTGCCAATTTTAAAGAACAAGGGAGATGTGCAGAGCTGTGGCAATTATAGAGGTATAAAGCTAATGAGCCAGACAATGAAGCTGTGGGAAAGAGTAGTGGAAGCTAGGTTAAGGGCAGAGGTGAGCATTTGTGAGCAGCAATATGGTTTTATGCCTAGAAAGAGTACATCAGATGCAGTATTTGCTTTGAGGATGCTGGCGGAGAAGTACAGAGAAGGTAACAGGGAGTTGCATTGTGTCTTTTTAGATTTAGAGAAAGCGTATGACAGGGTGCCAAGAGAGGAGCTGTGGTATTGTATGAGGAAGTCTGGAGTGGCAGAGAAGTATGTTAGAGTGGTGCAGGACATGTATGAGAGCTGTAAGACAGTGGTAAGATGTGCTGTAGGTGTGACAGAAGAGTTTAAGGTGGAGGTGGGTCTGCATCAAGGATCGGCTCTAAGCCCCTTTTTGTTTGCTCTGGTGATGGACAGGATGACAGATGAGGTTAGACAGGAGTCCCCATGGACTATGATGTTTGCAGATGACATTGTGCTCTGTAGCGAGAGCAGGGAACAGGTGGAGGAAAATTTGGAGAGATGGAGGTATGCTCTGGAAAGCAGAGGAATGAAGGTTAGCCGCAGCAAGACAGAATACATGTGTGTAAATGAGAGGGACCCAGGAGGATCGGTGAGGCTACAGGAAGCAGAGGTAAAGAAGCTGCAGGATTTTAAGTACTTGGGGTCAACGGTCCAGAGCAACGGAGAGTGTGGAAAGGAGGTGAAAAGGCGGGTACAGGCAGGTTGGAATGGGTGGAGAAAAGTGTCAGGTGTGTTGTGCGATAAAAGAGTATCAGTGAGAATGAAAGGAAAGGTGTACAGGACAGTGGTGAGACCAGCGATGCTCTACGGCTTAGAGACAGTGGCGCTGAAGAAAAGACAGGAGGCAGAGTTTGAGGTAGCAGAGCTGAAGATGTTGAGGTTCTCTTTGGGAGTGACAAGGATGGATAAGATTAAGAATAAGTTTATCAGAGGGACAACCCACGTTAGATGTTTTGGAGATAAAGTCAGAGAGGCCAGATTGAGGTGGTTTGGGCATGTTCAGAGGAGAGATTGTGAATATATCGGTAGAAGGATGCTAAGGTTGGAACTGCCAGGCAGGAGGTCTAGAGGAAGACCAAAGAGGAGATTTATGGATGCAGTGAGAGAGGACATGAAGTTAGTTGGTGTGAGAGAAGAGGATGCAGAGGATAGGGTTAGATGGAGGCAGATGATTCGCAGTGGCGACCCCTAAAAGGGAACGAAAGACAAAGAAGAAGATCTTTTAAGGAATTAATATTTAATTTTACACTGAGCAGGTTGTTAAGCTGATAATGTTGTTTCTACATTGTGAAAATAATGGTAGCTTGTATTATACTTCGTCTCAGAGAAAAATCAAGCAAAAAAAATGCAAGGGCTTTTTTTAAAGAATATTGTGAATATACTAGAATATTAATATGAAACCTTTTAAGTCAATTTAATCAGTATATTATTAGTGCATTGATACCTACATTTTTTTTTATTATTGTTTATTTATTGTAGAACAAAGCCAGCCTACCTAGCTAGCAACAACTATATACAAGCCAGGGTTTGCATTAACAGAAAGTACATGAGACCATAAATGAAAAAAATTCCAGGGTGACAAACAACCTACCTACAACTGGGATGTAGTACTATTTGCCTTACAGTACAGTTTAGTCTATCTAGTTATTATAATAGAAAGTTTTTCAATGAACTCAGACCATGCTTTAATTGTATGGGGTTTAGCTCTGTTCATCCTTGCTGTAGAGCGCTCTAGCAGCGCAATATTTTTTAATTCTATAAGCCACATTTTATCCGCTGGAAATGTGGGTTCGTGCCACATTGAGAAAATAACCTTCTTGGCTGCAGTCAGTGCAGTATGAAATATCCGACGTTGGTAAACGTTTAAATTAAGGTCGTAGTCATCATTCAATAAACAAATATTGGGGTATTTAGGAATAAACCTATCACAAAGTTCAGAGATTGTTCGACAAACTTTATCCCAAAATAAGCTGATAATTGGACAGTCAAAAAACATATGCATGTAAGTCTCACCATATTTGAATTACACAATGTACAAAAAGGAGAGGGTAAGCGCTTCATTCTGTGTAGCACATATGGAGTTGCATAAGCCTTGTGGATCAGTTTATAATGTACAAGTTGATGCGCAGGATTCTTGGACATCACTGAAATACTTTCCCAAATCCAGTCCCAATTGAGTTTGTAGGTGGGTAATTCCTTATCCCATATCGTGATGATTGGAAGTGCAGCAGAGTCATGATTAAGCAGTTTGTTGTAAATATTTGAGACAGCTCCACGTGACATATGAAAATTTACCCAGCTCCTCAGTGGATGAGTGAGCAAATTACAGTTCCAAGGTACTCCGTAAGCGCGCATTGCACTTCTCAACCTTAAGTACAGAAAGTAGGAACTTCCAGGGAGATTATAACCTTCTTTCAAATCCTGAAATGACCTTAAACCCTGTTTATCAAAAATATCACCCAAAACCAAAACACCTTGATCTGACCACGGCTTAAAGACAAAGGGTTTTCCCCCAGATTGTAGATAATAATTATTCCAGATTGGGGATTCTTTTGTAAATTTGTTATCACATTTAGTAAATTTGCAAACATCATACCAAATTTTAAGGGAGTCCACCACTATTTTATTATTCAATTGTCTAATTTTCTTAGGTAAACCAGTAAATAACAGATCTTGTAATCGGTGTGGATGCACAGCTGCAGCTTCGATGCTACGCCAAGCAATATCACAATCTACTTCCAACCACGTCTTCAATGAGCGGAGTTGACATGCCCAGAAATACAGCTGAATGTTAGGAAGTGCCAAACCCCCTTTGGCCGGAGTTCTCTGTAGAGTCTTAAGTTTAATTCTTGGACGTTTGTTGTTCCATATAAATTTAGTTATCATGGAATTGAATTCTTTGAAAATTGTTTTACAAGGAGAAAGAGGAATCATGGTAAACAAAAATAAAAGCCTAGGTAGAACGTTCATTTTAATGATTGCAATTCTACCTTGCAAAGAAATTGAAAGTGCTCCCCATCTCTCTAGGTCCCGTCTGATATTACTAAGTACAGAACTATAGTTTTGTTTGACCACAGCCTGGAGTGAAGAAAAGATCTGAATTCCTAGATATTTAAATGCATTAGAGACTGGAATTGCGGAGGACACGGGTGTGATATCCGTTCGCACAGACAATGGCATTAGTACTGATTTTCCCCAGTTAATCTTGTACCCGCTCACATTACCAAAGTCATTGAATATTTTAAGACATTGCGTAAGGGAGATAGAAATATCAGACAAATACAATAGAATATCATCAGCGAAGAGAGAAATGTGATGTCTATGATTGTCTATAATGATAGGAGAAATTATATGGTCCTGACGAATTGCCTGGGCCAGGGGTTCTAAAGAGAGTGCAAACAGCAATGGTGAGAGTGGACAACCCTGTCTTGTACCTCTACCCAGAGGAAAAGCACTAGAGCAACTCATTCCTGTCGACACCCTTGCTGCTGAATTAGTGTATAGAGTTCGCACCATATGTATAAAATAAGGGCCAAAACCAAAACGCTTTAAAACTGACCAGAGGTATGTCCATTCGACGCGATCAAAGGCTTTCTCTGCGTCTAGCGAGAGAATGGCACTTTGATCATTGATCAGGTTGGACCTGTCTATGATATTCAGTAGGCGCCTGACATTATCTGTAGCAGAGCGACCTTTAAGAAATCCTGTCTGATCATATGAAATTATGGAACCTGCAATTTGATCTAAGCGGCGGGCTAGAACTTTGGCGTAATCCTTAGTATCTGTACTGATTAATGAAATCGGTCTGTAACTAGAGCAACTGAGATGGTCCTTCCCCTTTTTCAAAATGAGGGAGATTAAAGCAGTATTCTGATCTCTGTGGAAAGAACCTACATCTATTGCAAAATTTAACGAGTCGAGAAGAAGTGGACCAAGTAAGTCCCACACCGCTAGATACAACTCTGGGGGTAAGCCATCTAGGCCAGGGGCCTTACCTTTATTCATTGACTCTAGTGCCTCTCTTAGTTCACCTAATTCAATAGGAGAATCTAAATAATTCCGTTGCAACTCACTTAGGCAAGGGAGATTTAATTTTGATAAAAAAAAATCAATACTTTGATGATTCTCCACCCCCAACTCAGAACTGTAGAGATGCTCATAGAAGTTCTTAAATGTAATGTTCACCTCCTCCGGGGCAGTACACAGGACGCCTTTGCTATTCTTAATGGCTGTTATTGATGACATTACATCATTGTGTTTCAGCCTCAAAGCCAATAATTTAGTGGGTCGTTCTCCATTGAAATAATAATTTTGTTTGGTGCGATGGATCAGGAATTCTGCTTTCCTTAATAAGATTGCCTTACAATCAGATTTTAAATTTCCTAGAATTCTGCTCTTTTGTTCTGAAAAAGTTTCTTTTAAATCTTTCTCCAATATTTCAAGTGGTCCTCCAGCCGATTTAATTTTAGACTTATTTTCATAGGAGGCAAAGGAGATACAGTTCCCTCTCAAAAAACATTTGGTTGTTTCCCATAAAATCTGTGGGTTTACAACTGAACTGGAGTTCTCTGAGAGGAACACAGTCAAACTATCCCGTAGCTGTTTAGTAAAATCATCTTTCAATAATAGAGATGTATTAAAGCGCCATCTTTTTGTTCTATAAAATCTTGTAGGGGGACACAAATTGCCAATCACTGCCGAATGGTCTGAAATCAGCATGGGAAGGATACCTACATTTTTAAAATTGTAAATATTTGCCTGTTTAGTGATATAAACCAAACGATTTTAGAGGTACCAGTCTCAATTTTAACATGTTTGGAAAAGTGGACTGGTCTACATAGGATGACCTTATTGTGTCACCAACTGTCACACCAATGTAATATAAAATTTAAGTTATCTATAAAATTACAATTTTAGTCTTTTGGCTTCTCCTGTCAAGAGGTCAACACAGCTAACCTTCTGCTAACTTAACACTCAATTAAAATTTTGAATTAACCACATCTCTCTGGAAGTGGATTTTAAGTAAATCACCTTGCTTTTTTATATTGTTATTTTTATATTGTTATTTATTTATTCATCTATTACATATTTAATTATTATATATTCTTTGTTTATTTTTAATATCATCATGTCCTTCATCTGCCATAATTTTTTTTATCTCTTTTCCAGTTTGCAAAGAATCTTGTGATTGATTTTAATCTGGTTTACAGTTTCTGAGAAACAGTTGATTAAACTTATCTCCTACCCCATCGACAACCAAAGCTTAAAGACTTTTTTTTAAGACCTTGTATTTACCTTGTGGTAAATCTGCCCTTCAACTTAACAATTTTGGCCATTCGACTGTAAGGTAAATAAAAAATAAACTTCATAAAAACTAAAATAAAACTCCACCCTATTAGAATTCCTTGGCATATTTGGCCATATGGTTCAGAAATTTCTTTATTTTGTTTCTCATTATCGCTAACCTGCTAACTGCTTTGTATCACTTGACACAATTTTTTAAGAATAAGTACATTTTGCATACTATGTATTTTATGATGTCAGCAAGAGAATAAAATACTGTACACCTTTCAAAATTTGAATACAGTTAAACCTTGGATTGGGAGCATAACTCATTCCGGAAGCATGCTTGTATCAAAGCAATCGTATATCAAAGGGAATTTCCCCCATAAGAAATAACCAAAAAATATTCATATAAAAATAATGAATACAAATTATAAAGTAAAAATAAAACAAATTAACCTGCACTTTACCCTTGAAAAGAATCCTAACAGAGCAGTGTTTCTGTTAATGTGTGTGTTTATGCATGCACACGCGCATGTATGTATGCATGTGTATGTGTGAAGACGAGAAGAGAGTAGTAGGGAGGGGGCTACTGTATGGGATGACTATCACACACACGCGCACACACACACACACACACACACACACGCGCACACACACACACACACACATACACATGCACACACACTTACGGAGGAAACACTGCTCTTTCTGACACTAGACTGCTGTAAAGTAAAAATAAAACAAAATTAATCTGCACTTTACCTTTAAAAAGAATCCCGACAGAGCAGTGTTTTGGTGTGCATGACATCTCCCTCCTCACATGTCACTCTCAGTTTAAATGTTCACCAAACGTTGTTCTCACTCCCAAACACTGGACCTCGAGCTACAGTACAGTAAACACCACACCTTGCTTTTATAGCACAATTACCATCCACGTTCTATCTAATGGCCTTGTCTCTTTACACATCTGCAGAAGGGGAGGCCACATGCCAAAATCAAAAACAAAGGTTTGATACTCAGGCTTTGTTCATGTTGCAGGCAAAAGTGGCCCATATCTGATTCATTTTTATGGTGTTTAAATTGTGTGTTTTTATATCTGACTTATATCCTTTTTATTATTATTATTATTACTAATAGTCAAACAATATGATGCACAACTCTTAACACCTACATTATTTCTCACTGTGATAACCTTTTTAGCGGTTCCAAACAAACAAATAAATACAAGGATGCGTCTGAGTCACATTTGGGCAAAAACATCACCATAAAATAAGCCACTTTTACCTGTTAATGTACCCTAAGGTTTATTTGTTCATTTATGGTATTTCCCCTTAACTTTGTTTTAGGTGCTTTACCCTTCAGCTTTTGCTGCTAGGAAAAAACAAGCACATGACTATGTGCTTCCAGTCCTCTGAAGGCGAATGGCATCTGTATGACAATGATCCAACACAGCCTTCATTTCAGCCTTTCGACCTTAAAAGCCTTGAAGAATATGATATTTGTTTGGCTGGATATGTCAACAAAACCCAAGCCCAAGAATATAAATATGGTAAGAGTTGCATTTTCAGAGTACTCAAAACTTTTGATGTAACTTATTACCTAAAAAAAATTAGGTACAGTGTCTTTTTAAAGTAAACTTTTATTTAAAAATTATATTTTCAGGTAACTATTTTTTTTTTAAGTTAGCCTAATTTTTATATAATATTTATGCATCGTTATTTTTTAATTTCTACATATTAAATGTATTTAATCTCCTAACACTAAACGAAACTAAGTTTCAACAATTAAGTCTTTCCCCCAATAAAGTATTGGTACTGTACACAATTTTTGAACTATGGGAAAATCTACTTAAAGAATCAAAGTTTGTTAAACTCAAAACATCTAAATGTAACTGAATTTTTAAAATGTCAATTTTACAAGCAATTCTCAAAGGTAGGTAAAGGGTTGGAATTAAAGTTATTTATTCACATTAACACACGGCATAAACAACAATCCAACATCAGTGTGCAAGCTTTTTCAAACATCTTGTTGAACATACTGTTTGGCAGAACAATTATTGACAACACCTTTGCCATGTCTTTACTTGCAGCTGTCAGTTTGAAATCAAATGAGCGTGTCGCAGGACGAGTTTAACACAGGATAACACAGATGACGACAGACACAGTTGTGTAGTATGCAGTGCTTGTTTTCTGTTTATTTCTTTTACTTTCAGTTTCACTTTTAGTTTTCATGGTCAGGCATGCACCCACGCACACGTTGTTAGTGATGGGGAGTGCTTGGGGGTGAGGAGAGCGGTGAGGTGCAGAAGATCGTGTTCCTTGGGACGCGGCGCCCTGCATCCCAGGTGAGCGGGGGAGGCCGTGGTGGTGCGGTCTCTTTCCTTCCGCGGTAGCCTCTGGCGAATAGTAGTCTCTCCCATTTGGTCAGAGTCTAAAGGGGAGGGGAAACCAGCGTTACTAAAGCCATCGGTTGTATCCTACTCACCGAGCGCTCCAGTGAATAAAAACTGAATGCAATGATGTGGAGGTGCTAACTTCTAATATTTTATTTAGAATAGAACATAAATCACGGAACAAAAATTTAAACTGAGAAAATGTATCATTTTAGGGGAAAAAATGTTGATTCAAAATTTCATGGCGTCAACAAATCCCAAAAAAGTTGGGACAAGGCCTTTTTCACCACTGTGTGGCATCTCCCCTTCTTCTTACAACACTCAACAGACGTCTCGGGACCGAGGAGACCAGTTTCTCAAGTTTAGAAATAGGAATGCTCTCCCATTCTTGTCCAATACAGGCCTCTAACTGTTTAATCGTCTTGGGGGTTCTTTGTCACACCTTCCTCTTTATGATGCGCCAAATGTTCTCTATAGGTGAAAGATCTGGACTGCAGACTGGCCATTTCAGTACCCGGATACTTCTCCTACGCAGCCATGATGTTGTGATTGATGCAGAATGTGGTCTGGCATTATCTTGTTGAAAAATGCAGGGTCTTCCCTGAAAGAGATGACGTCTGGATGGGAGCATATGTTGTTCTAGAACCTGAATATATTTTTCTGCATTGATGGTGCCTTTCCAGACATGCAAGCTGCCTATGCCACACGCACTCATGCAACCCCATACCATCAGAGATTCAGGCTTCTGTACTGAGCGTTGATAACAACTTGGGTTGTCCTTGTCCTCTTTGGTCCGGATGACATGGCGTCCCAGATTTCCAAAAAGAACTTCGAATCGTGACTCGTCTGACCACAGAACAGTCTTCCATTTTGCCACACTCCATTTTAAATAATCCCTGGCCCAATGAAAACGTCTAAGCTTGTGGATCTTGCTTAGAAATGGCTTCTTCTTTGCACTGTAGAGTTTCAGCTGGCAACGGCAGATGGCACGGTGGATTGTGTTTACTGACGATGGTTTCTGGAAGTATTCCTGAGCCCATTCTGTGATTTCCTTTAAAGTAGCATTCCTGTTTATGGTGCAGTGTCGTTTAAGGGCCCGGAGATCACGCATCCAGTATGGTTTTACGCCCTTGACCCTTACGCACAGAGATTGAACCAGATTCTCTGAATCTTCGGGTGATGTTATGCACAGTTGATGATAACTGCAAAGTCTTTGCAATTTTTTGCTGGGTAACACCTTTCTGATATTGCTCCACTATCTTTCTGCGCAACATTGTGGGAATTGGCGATCCTCTACCCATCTTGGCTTCTGAAAGACACTGCCACACTGAGAAGCTCTTTTTATACCCAATCATGCTGCCAATTGACCTAATTAGTGTTAATTGGTCTTCCAGTTCCTCGTTATGCTCAAATTTACTTTTTCCAGCCTCTTATTGCTACTTGTCCCAACTTTTTTGGGATTTGTTGACACCATGAAATTTTGAATCAACATATTTTTCCCTTAAAATGATAAATTTTCTCAGTTTAAACTTTTGTTCCGTGATTTATGTTCTATTCTGAATAAAATATTAGAAGTTGGCACCTCCACATCATTGCATTCAGTTTTTATTCACGATTTGTATAGAGTCCCAACTTTTTGGAATCCGGTTTGTAAATCACACAAATGCTTTGGACACCCTGCACATTCTATTCTCAATCACAACATGAAGAAAAATTTGCTAAATGGATTATTAGTTTACAGGAAGTGAAGAAAAACAAATATTAGTCTGTTAAAAAAATAGCAGTGTCATCATTTATCTTTATAAAGTGATGAATTTACGGTTTAAACAAAAATGCTTGAAGTTTAATCTTTCTTGTGCATCTCTGAACTAATATTTAGTTGTATAACCATGTTTTCTGAGAACTGCTTCACATCTGTGACGATTGTACTACACGCCACAATTCCTTTGCATTTCTTGGTTTTGCCTCAGAAACAGCATTTTTATTGTCAGGCCACAACTTTTCTATTGGATTAGGGTCTGGGGATTGGGCTGGCCTCTCCATAACGTCAATCTTGTTGGTCTGGAACCAAGATGCTGCTCGCTTACTAGTGTGTCTGGGGTCATTGTCTTGTTGAAACACCCATTTCAAGGGCATTTCCTCTTCGGCATAAGGCAACATGACCTCTTTAAGTATTCTGATGTACTCAAATTGATCCATGATCCCTGAAATGTGATAAATAGGCCCAACACCATAGTACGAGAAGCATCCTCATATCATAATGCTTGTGCCGCTATGCTTTACTGTCTTCACAGTGTACTGTAACTGTGGCTTGAATTCAGTGCTTGGGGGTCGCCTGACAAACTGTCTGCGGCCTCTAGACCCAAAAATGACAATCATGCTTTCATCAGTCCACAAAATATTGCGCTATTTCTCTTTGTGTTCTCTGACAAACTGTAACTTCTTCAGCACATGTCTTTTTTTTTTTTTTTTTTTTTAAACAATGGGACTTCTTGCTAATAGCTTGGCTTCACATAGCCGTCTTCTAATAGTAACAGTACTTACAGGTAACGTTAGGTGTTCTTTGACCATGCTGGAACTGATCATTGGCTGAGTCTTTGCCAATTTTGTTATTCTTCGATCCATTCGAATGGTAGTTTTCCTTTTTTTTCCACATCTTTCTGGTTTTGATCTCCATTTTAAAGCATTTGATATCATTTTAGCAGAACAGCCCATCATTTTCTGCACTTCTTTGTATGTTTTTTGTCCATCTCTAATTAACTTTTGAATCAAAGAACACTGTTGTTCTGAACAATTACTGAAACGACCCGTTTTACTCCGATTTTCAGAGGGAAATGCACAGGACAACATTTTCTGCATTTATTCTTAAATAAGGGAAACTTCTTTGACACTGTAATGTCCCTGCACTAGGAGGCGGACGCAGATGCAGGGTGAACACAATAGGTTTATTTTTAGAATCTCCAAAACAATACAAATGTCCAAACAAAACATTGTTGGCCCCCAAATTCCTGATAAAAGCTCATAGGATCGCAGATGTTCGATATATTATGATTTGTGTTCTCAACAAAGAAAGAGAACCTGGTGGTTAACAAGAAGAATCTGTTAAATTGTGCAAAACTGAGACAGTTCCCCCTCTTGTCGTGCAGATACAAAATCCTATGTCATAACCAGTCCCATTAATGTTGACCCTTGATGTGCTATATATAATTTTTCTGTCTCTTTTTTGTGTTATGTATGCCTTTGCAATATCAAGTAGTATTGAAACCATCACAGAGGAGACATTATACAGTAGGTCTACTAGTGAGGTTTAAAGAATGATGGGGTACTGAAATAGTATGCCATCATGTACTGATTTCTGTTTGTTGACACGCTTAAAAAAGCGATGTTTTCCCTCAAATCTTATAGTACATAGATGGACAAGTGGTCAGCGTCTGAGATGAGAGTAATGTTCAATATAGTGATGTTTAGGGCGGAGTTTGAAATGATGAAAAGCAACCTGCAGCATTTGTCTATGGTCCTCTATCTTTGTCTGCAAATACTGGATAGATTCCTCTGTAAATGTCATGGACAGCACCTACTCAACTACCTCCTTCAAATCCATGAGTACAGTCCATTCTCCATATCCCATATGTCCATTGCCACCAATTGGGTTGTTTTCAGCAAAAAGTCTTTGTGATAGGTTGAGGTTTGTCAACGTTGTCTGTGTGCTGATATGGAAATGACAATTCTTTTGTTTAAATACTCAAGCGTAAAGTATTTGCAATGGATCTCCCCAATGCACATGACCAGCTCCACAGGCACAATGCCCTCAAAAAGGTCATAAATGACATCAGGTGGGAAACCAGAGATTGTATGAAAATACTCTAATCATTGATTAAGGACACAATCTGCTTAAACACCACACTGATCCTTATTTTCCTCATGCATCACAGCATGTACATCATTGTCATGGCTTTTGACATCTTTTGCTGCAAGGGCTGCGAGATTGTCATACATCACACACATGACAGTGCCCTTACCAATGGACTCAATGAATACAATCTTATCTTGAAAAATAATATCTTTTTCAAGAGTACAAATGTCTTGTAACAGAGGACCTCACCTCTAACTGTCGCAGTTGCAAAAATGGTACTCTACATAACAGCACTGACTACCTCATCTAGAGATGCTTCAGAAGGGAAAATATCATGACTCTGTAAGACTTCTCTAATATTCTTCTTGATAAGGAGTTGGGACAAAGAAAATATGGGAGTCAAATGCTCAACTATTTCCTAAGTTGCCATGTCGGATACATGAAGAACTGCTTTTATCTTTAGAAATAAGGATGCCAATTACAGTGCAACTGGATTCCTAAATTGTCAGTGTCACACTGACTCTCACCTTCAGAAAGATCATTTAGGTCTGTGCTCTTACACTGAGCAGGTTGTTCATCAACATAGTCAAGAGAAAATGTTACTGAAGCACTATCATTCTCTGTTGACATGAAGACATCATCAATGCCTGAAGTACCTACATGTTTTCTAATTTTGTGTGCATTAAATGATGAGTATCCATTTGTTCTGTAATTACAGTTCTTGAATGGGCAGGCTACCATTTCGTGCCTTCATACTGTAAATGACTTCTCAAATGGCTAAAATGTATTGCCTCAGAAAAGGGCTGCTTAAAGGGCTCACTAACGGCATAAAAAAAATGCATGTACTTTAGTTTTCCCATATACTGTAATTTGTCTGCATTATAATAATACTGTGACAAATGAGCTTTCAATGCATTAAAAGACTGAAAAGTACAAATACAAATGTAATACAGACATGGCAGAGAGCGAATTCTTGAGTAGTGGCTATGCTGCAAATGATTGTGCTTAATTAATTTTGCCTGTGTGTCTAAAAGTACAGAACACAACTTGCATTTCCACTCCACTGTGTCACCTGCACTATGAAATTAAAACACTTAGAGTAAACATGAAAAACGTTCAGCCTTAGAACTGTACTAAAATATCAAACCTCATATTCATTAAAATAGTGTTTATATTCTATCTTAATTCAAATAAAACTATATTTCAGCATACATCATACCTAGATTCCTTTTGAGGATTGCTTTTTCCAACATCCACTTGAACCTACAAGAACAATTAAAATAATTTTAAATGATCAAATAACAGTAAGAACTCAGATATGCTTTTTTTATTATTAATACATTTCCATACCCAATGCTAATCAAAATTACCTTTACCTTGTAAGTTAATTAAATGTGAGTTACAGAAGCATATCTGAAATGACCAGGGCCCGGTTTCTCGATAACGCACACACTTAGCATCCTAAGAAGACTCTTAAGATATATCTTACGTAAAGTGATTACTTTTCTAAGTGTATTTCTCGAACTGTCCCTTAGGAGTCTTCTTAAGTTGCTGCCTCTTACATCCGACATTACAAGGCACTGTCTACAGTGAAGGTCCTGAATTAGCTGACATCGGTTGCTCAGAAATCGATTTTTGACTCCTTTTGCATGACAGCGTTAAAAAAGACGGCACTTTCTATGCAAATTAAACATTGCACAAAATTCTTCGAATAACGTTTATTTCGACATGGGTTAACTTATCAATAGCATGCCACAATAGACAAATATATAAATTAAATCACCAAACTGTCACCAATATTTTCATGTAACCCGTAGTGGCTGTGAAACGAACCGGGTATACAATCAGAGTTGATTGACAAACAGCTGACAACACTCTTCACCAGCTTCAGAAACAGGGTGAAGCATGTCAGTAGTTGGGGTTGTATAGCGCACTATGGAATGAATACGATGAGATGACAGAGTATAGATTTAATACCTCTACGGTTTCGTGCAGTGGCCGTAAGTGTGGTTAATCATGATTCAGCGCGAGCTTTGGTGCCATGATTACGTTTCCATCTTTCCACGCAAAAATAAAACATGTTTAAAATGCGGAAGCTCGCGGACCTTGCAGATCTTCACTGAATGTTGGGCTGTCACTCAAGGTGGCTCACGGGACTAATACCCCTTTCTCACCTATGCGGGTTGACTCATGGTGAGATGCGATGTTAGGCACTGTGAGCTGCCGCGATTGCCTGCCAACGTTCTGGTAAACATCCGCGAAGTTCTGCATGGTTGGCAAGCTTCCGCAAGTACCGGGAAAAAAATTAAACATGTTTTTCACACGGAAAGATGGAAACAATCACAGCGCAAAAACAGCGCAATATGATGAACCATATTTACGGCCACTGCGCGAAACCATGGGATAGGGGTATAACATTGTCTCTCACAGTGAGTTAAACCGCATAGGTGAAATAGGTGTAGTAAGCATTACAATCACATAGAAAAATGAATGGATGGGGGTTTGAAACTCCCAAGTTTTTTTTTTCTCATTTAACTAAATCTAAATCTATAATCTAAAAGTCCATCCAGTAATGAATGATGGCTAATGGTCAATGAAACATTTTAAACAAAAAGCAGCGAGCAGAACATCGGGTCGTAGAGCGTAAGTCAGACACGTTGGCCTGGCAAGTGCAGGTCAAGAAGCTCCATAATCTGTTGCCTTGGAAGGTGAAACTTTTTTTCTAAAAATAGCCACCTCAGGCAAAATATGAAAAGGACTAAAGTTGTGCCTAAAGGAAAAAATTACATAAACCACACGGCTCCGCGCTCGGCGCAGTCTTTGATTTAACGCAACCAAACTGTTTGCCACCTGTATTAATATTAAAAGTGATTGCCAATTTAAATGCATTAGTCACATTATGAAATAGGCTTATTAAAATTCACTGTATTAATTTTGATATCAAAAATTCTTAAAGAGGCATACAGTATATTCCATCATTAATACGACTTTGATAACGTGCCATAATGTGCTTGCATACACCGCTGATTTACTGTATAAAGACTGCTGCTCAGTGGCGGCGACTAGCGTCTTGAGCTAAAACTATGCTAAGAGTGAGTTAAGGTTGGTCCAGACCAACCTTACGAACATGTGACTTACAGTACCCAAGATATACTTAGCGTACGAACGTTTCGGGAAATGTGCCATAAAGTTAAGAGAGGTTAAGGAACAACTAAAAAACTACTTAGCATTAAGAAGCTTTCAAGAAACCGGTCCCAAAATATTACCTTACACTCCTTAAAAAAAAAAAAAAAAAAAAAAACATTAATTTTACCTCAATTGAAAAGGTAATGTTAATGCTATTTCCTCAATTCCCCAAGGCGATTTAAAAAAACAAAACAAAACAAAAAAAAAAAAAAAAAGAGTAAAAAAGAATCCTGCCTGAAGTACGGAATAATGATTTTTTTAGAGAAACAAGTTTTTTTTCTCTTGCTCCAGACAAAAGTTATTTTTAATGCAGGTTCACGTGAAGAGTCTAACAGGTTCAGGTAATTTAGTTCATATATCTTCTGTAAACTGAACTGCTGAATTTCGGAAAAGTATGCTAAGATGTATTTTTTAAAGGGGTCATACAGCACTACATGCACTATTTTAAGCTGTTTGGACTGAACTGTGTGTTAGGAGAGTGCGTACACAACCACTCTACGATGATAAAGAGCCGCCCAGTGGTTTTCTTTTCGTTTATTACAGTAACATCCCCCTTCTGAAATCAGGCCAATCACAAATGCCTGTCGATGTGACGCCAAACCGACAGAGGCCGCTCCTACACTAGTTGATTGACACTGGTGTTTTAGCAAAGACCCGCCCCGAGTGAGAAGAAGCTGTCGGCCATTGTTTTTCGCCGCTGGAGCAAAATGTTGCCTAAGCGAGTGTTGTGTACAGTTGTTGGGTGTAATAGCGAACACAGCAGTCGTCATTCACTACCTAGGGTTAGTGACCTAGGGTACCTATCTAGGGTTAGGTATCTGAGCCACTGAGGACGCAGTGGCTGAATTTAGTTTTTGAAGCTAACGTCCCTGCTGATTTACCTAAATGCGTTCATGTTTGCGATAATCATTTTTCACCAGACTGCTTTATAAACGCAGGTCAATATAAAGCAGGTTTTACTAGGAAGCTGCTCCTAAAAAATGGATCTGTACTAATGCTTTGTGTTCCTGCCTTATCTTCACCATAAACATTATAGAGTGCAGCATCGTCGTACCACTTCACCTGCAAATCCGCATGGGACTGAACTCGAATCTCTGTAGCGCTGATGTATACTTAAGACATGCTGTCAATCAAAAAAGATTTTTTTAACATCTTCAATCTTTTAACAGCTCCTCCAATCATCATGCAGCATCCCAGCGTCCCGGCCCTCCCACTGCTCCATTCACCCCCAGAGACGCTGAGCATCCGTGGGCAGGACATATTAGCAGCGTTTATCCAATGACCGTCTAGTTTCAAAGCACTGAAAAAAAAACTTTCAAAGCAGCCGCATTGAAGTCAATAGACGCTGGACTTCAACGGGGAAATGCACTGTGACGCTACGGGAATGTATGAGAAGAAAATCAAGTCAGCCGACCTGCTATATCTAACTGATTCTGAACGAACTCATCTTTGAGATGATCGTTTTCTAACGCATTTTTAGTCAATAAAATTTTAATACAATAGTACATAATTTGACCCTTAATTTTGTGACATTATAGGGGAAGCTGAGCTCCCCTTGCAGTCTTAAAGAAATCGCCACTGATACCTACTGTAACTTTAGCTAACGGTTAACACTGTTATTTGTTAACGGTTTAAAATAGACCAAAATTTCATTAGAAAGACTGTTAAACACTGCCTGTTTTCATTTGTTTAAAATCTTAAGAGTATTAATTAACTTACCAGTTTCGCACAAAAATTCCTCTTCCCATTATAAGCCAGTCATCTTGGACTTTTGAACACAGTAAAGCCCCCTAAGACGTTGATGACATCAGACGCTGCTTTGAATACTCATAATGATGAGTCTGTAAGTATACAAAAAAAAAAAAAAAAAAAAAAAAACATAAAACCACTCCAAATGAAAACCTCATTACTGGTTATAAAAACCCATACATTTCCAGCTGGGATAGCCAAATGGCAGGTTTTCATTGCTACACAGATAATCTTTCAAAGTTATTACGCCCCGGTCTAGTGTTTATTTACAAAAAGGTGAATAAGCAAATCCCCAAAAGGTGGCTGTGAGCTTCAGAAGCCGACAAGGCCAAAACAATAAACAAACTTTCCTCTATCTAGTACCGAAAGTGACAACTTATCTGCACCAAAAATAAAGAAACAGAAATACAAGACTCTTCCCTTAGACTCCCTAACTAACCACAAACCAAGAAAAAACAAAGGGCAAACAAAATGGCATCGACTCCTTACTAAGCCCCTCAAAAAAAAGAGTTAAATACAAATATATACAAAAGTATTTACAAACCAAACAAACAAAACAAAGAGGGCAAACACAAAAGCTTAGTCAAAACAACCAAAAGGGTCATACACGAAATAGGCGAACAAAACCAAGCAACCATCAAAAGGGGAAAGTCCAAGAGTAGTCAGAAACTTAGCAAAGGGTCATACACAGAATAACATTCAGGATCCCGCATAGGATAAACAGTAAGCAAAAACAAGGTCTGTAGCATTGTGGGCTGAAGGCCTTAAGTAGGCCTCTGGGTTGACTGTAGGACCAATCATCTGGGAGGAAGACAAGCCCAATTCCCCCCCACCAGCAGAGACAAAGCAAGCATAACCAAAAACACAAAAATAAATTCAATATCGTAAGTAGTACTATCGGGGTTTACAGTGATGTTAACTCTGAAATCTGGGTTGTTCCCAATAGAGGAGTATTTGGATGGTGCAAAAGGAGTGTTTGTGCTTTGATGAAATTTTTACCAGGCTGTCAGAGTTTCTGCTTTTGAATGTTTTGAAACAGGGGTGCTTTCTGATTTCAGATTTAAACCAGGTGACGGTGGGCTGTGTTGGGGTCATTGAAAAAGGGTTAATTTGGGGATTAATTTAGGTTAATTAAATAACTATTAAAATGACAATATTCTGGCCAAGAAGAATGGTGGTAAATTAACCCAGTGTTAAAGATCTATTATTTTGAGTAGTGAAGTAAAATTGAGTCCAAAGAACTTTGACAGCTTATGGAAAACATTGATTTCTAAATAAGTAAAGGGATGTGTGGTGTATGAGCAGTCACATTCAAGTTGTCTGTGTATAATGGAAGAATAGAAGAATTACTCTAATTGAATATATGGAAATATTAGAGAATGATTCAATGAGTGTATTAATTTCTTGTAATGTGATTGAGGGTCTTGTTGATACAGTAATACTGTACAGTATGTCATCTGCGTGAAGGATGATTTTATGATTTCATTTTCATGGTTTGATTTTTAAGGTTCCATTTTTTAATTCCTTTGATACGAGTGTTCTGGCAAATAACTGCTGCTAATGGTTAGATGAAAATGGTTAGGTTACTGTAGGTTATCTCACCTACACGGTTTCGCACGGTGGTTGTAAGAGCACTTATGGAATAATTACGATGAGATGACAGAAAGAGAAATAATTATTTGATTAAGTGCCATAATGTGCCTGCATACATTGCTGATATTTAAAGACTGCTGCACAGTGGTGGCGACTAGCGTATTGAGCTGAAACAACGCTAAGACTAAGTTAAGGATGGTCCAGACCAACCTTACGAACGTGTGACTTACCCAAGATATAATTTTGCGGGAATCGCGCCATAACGTTAAAAGAGAGAGTAAGGTATACAACTTAAGGACTACTTAGTGATAAGAAGCTTTAGGAAAACCGGGCCCGGGTTTTTTACTCTAAAAGACCAAGTCTAACACCAAGTTTTTATAGCACATTATATTCATCAGAAAAAGACCCAAATCAAAAGGACATCAATTAATTTCTCATTGACATCAATTCATTTATACCAAACTCAGTGAATATCACAGAAACAGCCTTGAATCACCCAGCTTTCAAAAACAATGTGAAGGATGTCAGTTGTTGGAGTTGTATAGTGCACTTATGAAATTAATACGATGAGATGACCGAGTAGAGGTTTAATACCCCTATCTCACCTACGCGATTTCACGCGGTAAGTACGGTTCATCATGATTCAACGCGAGTTTTGGTGCCAAAGACTTTAATCTTCATTGCCTGAGAATCAGATCCATGAATGTTCCAAGTTAAAAAAAAGACATTTTTTATGAGGAAAAAAAAAGATGAAAAAAATACTATACATTAACAGTAAAATGCATGGATACTGTAGGTGTGTATACATGAGTGTACTGTATATGATTCTGTATGTGTTTATGTAGCATTGTGACACTCTTTAAAGGAGTGGGAGTTAATAATTAGGAAAAGGTGGGGTTGTGGAGTCAATAAACAAAAACTATTTTATTACATATCAGACAATAAGCAAAGGTATTTCCAAAAACACACAACAGGCCTCTAATCCAAATACCCCCAAAAAATTAAGAAAAAAGAAGAAAAAAAAAAACCCATGGATGGCCACAGGTTACCTACAGTATATTGGTGTACAGACAAACATGCCCTCACTACAATCCAGCTCACAGCAAATCACACTGCCAACCTATGAAAAAGAGTATAAAGTGACCAAGCCACCACACCACTGCTATCCACCATTAAGATCAACCCTGCAGCCACCATGGGGGTCAAAGAGATCTAAAACATAAAAAATATTAATAGTGGGTAAGGCAATTAAATAAAATGCAGGTCAACACCCTAAAACAATTACAATTTAACTTATTCCCCTTTTATAATAGCAATATTGGCTTGGGGGGAAATTGAGGCCACATTCAAATAAATAAAATACAAAATTTAACAAAACGAAACAAAATATGAAATCAAACACGCAATGCAAAAATGACCAAAGTACACAAATTAAAATAAACACTACAATAAACACTAAAAAGTAAACATAAAATAAACGCTAGAAATAAACGGCAAAAATAAACTGTAATCGTACCTCCCTGTAAGGGAAAACACAACCCATTGCTAAAATATTTAAAATAAATCATGACATTTAAAAGTTACTTTTAAACTCCTTTAAAAAAAATAAAAAAAACAATACCTTTACCATCCGTTATTCAGTTGTGACTGCTACATAATACTAAAAACAAACTAAGTAATATGAATAAAAATAGGTTAGGTACGTATAACCACAGCATCAAAGAATAATAAAACTAATACCTCCCAAATGATGCATCATATACATTCAACACTCAACAATACTACATCAGTATTTGACATGTGGCTTCACTTAAGCAATCCTGAGATCTGCTAGTATATTGCCGCTGTACAAAAGGCAAATCTACTATAACCTCCATTAAATAAACTAATGGAGAATGTACAAAAGAAAGAAACAAAAAAACTCATTAAACATACATGTCCAATAACTTCATAGTTCTTAGACTTGCTAATCTAATGTTTTAATACCATACCTTAAATCTGCCGCGAAAACCAAAATGGAAGAACAAATTCCATGACTTCCTTTTATAACATTGGGGCTGATGGGATTTGTAGTTCCCCAAATCACATTTCAATACAACATAATGCTGGGGCTGATGACATTTGCATCTCATTACATATACAGTACATGCATGTAGTTGATTGAAGTATTGATTTTGTATATGCATGTGTGCATGACATGGTATTGCTAGATAAACAAAACTAAAAAGACAGCAAATTTGTGAGGTCCAATTCTGATGTTGGACGAGAAGGCCTGGCTCACAGTATCCGGTCTAATTCATCCCAAAGGCGTTCTATCAGGTTGAGGTCAGGACTTCTTGATCCAGTAGATAATAGCAAGATTGGAAATTAGGAAATTAAATTAGATTCTTTTCATTACCAATAATAAGACAACACATTTATATCACCAGAAATGCATTTGCAAATGTGATAAAATGATTACAAACTACGAAAATATATGTAACCATTATGATAATAAACTACAAAATAAACAACTAGTACAACCACTTTTACTCTCAGCGAGGTGGATAGAAATAAATGCATACCGTACAAACAAAGCACCCATTTCCCCAGACTGTCTTTTATATCAGGTGGTTCTGCATCTCTCATTATCATTAACCTTGGTACTTTCATTAGCTTTGTCACTGTAGTTCAGCGGTTCTTTATCAATATCATCATCATCATCAACAACATCAACATAACCACAAACAAAAAAGATTACATGCAAAACTATATGTACTGTATGTCAGCCCTTTAATGTTTACCGTATATTTACATTTCTTGAACTTACAGTACTATGGCAACAGCCCTATGGTTCTAACCTTGCTATGGCGTATGCTGCTATATTCACTGGCAACAGGTCATTTAGATTAGCATAATAGTGCATTTTTAATAGAAATATCTTTCTAACCACATTACAGCAAAACTACTAAGTGCATTCCTGGGCCCGTATTTACAAAGCTTCTTAAGCCTAAAAGTTGCTCCTAGTGACGAAATTCTAAGAAAATTCTTAGAATTGACATTTTCTTAGAATTTTCCCTTAAATTTAGGATTAACTCTTAGTTATGATAAAAATGATTCCCGAAACATCTTAGCCCTAAAAACAGCTCCTAAGGTAAAAATCGTTAAGAGTAGAGAGGAGGACTTTTAAGAGACTTAAGAGTTTTTATAGCAGAGTACAATATTGTGGAAAGAAGAAATGTTCTCCAAGCACTAAAAGTAAACACTGCTCTTCTATTCAATTTGGTTTTCTCTTGGATTGTTGGCTACATACAATCCAAAAGTGCAACTTAAATAGACTGTCCTGCAATCATGTAAATTAGTAAAAGCTGAGCTATTTTGCTCCCATTAATCTAAAATGGATTACAAGTAATAAAATCAGTATAGTAAATAAATGTAAAAACTTAAATATAGTCACTACTGTGTGGAAATTGGTTGTTTCAAAAGTAGAGACATTTTTAACATTTGGCTGTTTTAATTAACTTTAAGATATTTAGGCTATATAAGAAACTTTGATAAAGTAGCCTGTAGTCATGATTATACAATTTCTTTATTTACAAACGGTATGATTTCACTATCTATTCTATTATCATATATTCTATTTTCACAAAGAGTGCATTTAAAAACCTTTACAGAGGTCAGAGGTTATTTTTTTATCAACCAACCACAGTCCTTGAATTGTTGCATCATCCCTAGCAACAGGGTCAACCACGCCTCCTCACTAAGATAAAGGTTTTTGTCCTTTATTTTGTCCTTTATTTAACCTTACTCAGAGTTGCTCTGAGAAGTTTCCTAAATCGCTTTTAGTCTAAGACTCCCAGCTATGACTTTTTAAGCTAAGATAGGAGCTCTCTAAGAGAATTCTAAGAAGCTTTGGGCCCTGGGCTATATCACTTATAACATTATGAACTTCACACATGATGCGCTGTATGCAAACAGTGACTAATCAAGTAACCCCTACTGCCACTCCTGGCTATACATTTTTATCAGTGTTTCTTTTCTATGTTTCAAATTCCTTGGTATATATTGACTCCCTTTTCTATGTTTCACTCTATAGGCATCCTTGAGACTGGAGAAGCAGCAGGAGCAATGCCTTTCAATTCAGTTGCACACAGCTCCATCTTGGATCCAGTGGAGGATATGGAAGTGGATAATCAGTGTTCTTGCCCCTTATCTATTCCTGAGACCAGGGACAGACTTGAAACAAAGCCCTTCGTTCCAATATTCAGTAACCAGAACCACCCAGTGGAAGACACAGGCATCCCTGAGACTGGAGAAGCAGTAGGAGCAATGCCTTTCAATTCAGTTGCACACAGCTCCATCTTGGATCCAGTAGAGGATATGAAAGTGGATAATCAGTGTTCTTGCCCCATATCTATTCCTGAGACCAGGGACAGACTTGGAACAAAACCCTTCATTCCAATATTTAGTACCCAGAACCACCCAGTGGAAGACACAGGCATCCCTGAGACTGGAGAAGCAGTAGGAGCAATGCCTTTCAATTCAGTTGCACACAGCTCCATCTTGGATCCAGTAGAGGATATGGAAGTGGATAATCAGTGTTCTTGCCCCATATCTATTCCTGAGACCAGGGACAGACTTGGAACAAAACCCTTCCTTTCAATATTTAGTACCCAGAAACACCCAGAGGAAGACACAGGCATCCCTGAGACTGGAGAAGCAGCAGGAGCAATGCCTTTCAATTCAGTTGCACAAAGCTCCATATTGGATCCAGTGGAGGATATAGAAGTGGATAATCTGTATTCTTGCCCCTTATCTATTCCTGAGACCAGGGACAGACTTGGAACAAAGCCCTTTCTTCCAATATTAAGTAACCAGGAACACTCAGTGGAAGACACAGGCATCCCTGAAACTGGAGAAGCAGCAAGAGCAATGCCTTTCAATTCTGTTGCACACAGCTCCATCTTGGATCCAGTGAAGGATATGGAAGTGGATAATCTGTATTCTTGCCCCTTATCTATTCCTGAGACCAGGGACAGACTTGAAACAAAGCCCTTCCTTCCAATATTCAGTAACCAGGAACACTCAGTGGAAGACACAGGCATCCCTGAAACTGGAGAAGCAGCAAGAGCAATGCCTTTCAATTCAGTTGCACACAGCTCCATCTTGGATCCAGTAGAGGATATGAAAGTGGATAATCTGTGTTCTTGCCCCCTATCTATTCCTGAGACCAGGGACAGGCTTGGAACAAAGCCCTTCCTTCCAATATTTAGTACCCAGGAACACCCAGTGGAAGACACATGCATCCCTGAGACTGGAGAAGCAGCAGGAGCAATGCCTTTCAATTCAGTTGCACAAAGCTCCATATTGGATCCAGTGGAAGATATAGAAGTGGATAATCTGTATTCTTGCCCTTTATCTATTCCGGAGACCAGGGACAGACTTGGAACAAAGCCCTTTCTTCCAATATTCAGTAACCAGGAACAACCAGTGAAAGACACAGGCATCCCTGAGACTGGAGAAGCAGCAAGAGCAATGCCTTTCAATTCAGTTGCACACAGCTCCATCTTGGATCCAGTAGAAGTGGATAATTTGTGTTCTTGCTCCTTATCTATTCCTGAGACCAGGGACAGACTTGGAACAAAGCCCTTCCTTCCAATATTTAGTACCCAGGAACACCCAGTGGAAGACACATGCATCCCTGAGACTGGAGAAGCAGCAGGAGCAATGCCTTTCAATTCAGTTGCACAAAGCTCCATATTGGATCCAGTGGAAGATATAGAAGTGGATAATCTGTATTCTTGCCCTTTATCTATTCCGGAGACCAGGGACAGACTTGGAACAAAGCCCTTTCTTCCAATATTCAGTAACCAGGAACAACCAGTGAAAGACACAGGCATCCCTGAGACTGGAGAAGCAGCAAGAGCAATGCCTTTCAATTCAGTTGCACACAGCTCCATCTTGGATCCAGTAGAAGTGGATAATTTGTGTTCTTGCTCCTTATCTATTCCTGAGACCAGGGACAGACTTGGAACAAAGCCCTTCCTTCCAATATTTAGTACCCAGGAACACCCAGTGGAAGACACATGCATCCCTGAGACTGGAGAAGCAGCAAGAGCAATGCCTTTCAATTCAGTTGCACACAGCTCCATCTTGGATCCAGTAGAAGTGGATAATTTGTGTTCTTGCCCCTTATCTATTCCTGAGACCAGGGACAGACTTGGAACAAAGCCCTACCTTCCAATATTCAGTAACCATGAACAACCAGTGGAAGTCACAGAAATGCTTGCTAACCTGCAGCAGCTCAGATTCTGATTAAAATGTGATTTAAAAAATAATAATAATAAATAATAAATCAGTCTTTTGTTGTTTAATGTTTAAATAAAGTGTTTAACATTAGAAGCGCCGCGCCAGTGTCACCTATGTAGCGAATAACAGGGCTCCCATAGAGAGAACAGTCAATGGATCACATTCCTGAACACCCTCTTCCAGCATGCATGGCACCATCCTGATAACCTTATCTGGTTTGCTATCTTAAGGGGGACGTCTGTAAAACTAAGAAACTCCACAAGGCCAGATGCTTTGAAGTAGACCCCGAAACCGAGGGTGTAAATCGGCGATCCGGTAAACAAAGAAGACAGTTTTACAGCTCCACCCCGAGCTGGGGAGGAAGGGGCCTCATCACACTTGGACACTCTCTTGACCTCTGGAAGACATGCCTTTCCATGAACAAAGGCATACGGCATGGACACTATTTTAAACATCTTTAAAGTGTGCCAGGGCAAAACGTATTCACATATATTTACTCAGTTCCTTTTTTTTCCTGTGTATTTGTTTGATTATTCTGCATAACGTTAAAGGTGTAATCAGCATTTACAAACCTTTTTATTAGATAAAGGAAGGAATGAGTGGGTAAGATATGTAATGATTGGTGTCAATGTCAAGCTGACTTTATTTCAAGAATGTTGGTAAACATGTGTAATTGGTAGCATAAACAGAGCTCATGCAAAATTACTTTTTATAAAGTATTAGAAACTCCAACCGGATGGGTCACACGTGACAGCCGAAACACCTGGCTAATTTATGCACGGAAGTAGAAACCACGTGAGGCGTGGCTAAGCCCTGCAATCACATCCGATTGAATGAATCACCTGTGGGACGGACTGACCCCCAAGTCCACAGGCAGAAAAAGAGAAGTTATCATCACAACTGCAACCTACAACATCTTCCAAGCAGCTCGGTCATCCGCTCTTCAAGAACTCTCAACGAGACTTCGTGCCAGAACTCCAAAGTCCCGCTACGAAGGAAACCTCAGGAGAAGTTCCAGAGCGCAGCCATCGGTAACCAGGCAACCAACGCCTCACCGAAGGGCTTTCCCGACTGACGTCATCCCTACAACAGTGCACCAACCAATCAGCAACGCCGTGATTCCCTTCACTGGAGGCAACCCAACGGATGAGAACAAAACATAACGCAAGTAAACAAACAATGCTGCATACCTTGCTGAAGTTGGTGCTCGTTTCATAACTAAACCGTAAGATTAAACCCAAGACTCTGCTCTTGTGACTTTCGTTGATCTAGTAACCAGCACTAGAATAACTTCATTCATTTTCACTTGCCAAACTGTTTGTGTGTATGTGTGTGTGTGTATGTGTATGTGTGCGTGCGTTCAAGTAGTGTAGTTTCATGTATCGTAGATTAGTCAAATAAATTCTTGTTTCTTTATAAAGAACTGTTGTCTTGGTCATGTATTTTAAAGTCTAAACATTTGCCCAGATCGTGTTACCTTGCTCATAAATTGCTAAATACTAGATTTTGTGTTTTAGCCGTTGGCCATGTGATAACCAGAACTGGTAAGATACACTAAATTGTGCTAAACGCTGGACGGGTAGTCAATATAGTGTACGTTATATATTTTGATTCAATTAATCAAATGAAACCGAATCGTTAAAGATTCGATACAACTCTGACCCAGAGCTAAAAATTACTTATTAATGATAAAGGATGCGTTGGCATTGTGTTCACATTAAAATGTCTATATTAATTGGTGGACAATGCAACCGTCATTCGTTGTCTTTATTATGTAAACCCTACGTATTAATGATGAAGAATGCCGGAAACTATTCATGGTCATTATCATTGTTAAAACGCTACACCTACTTTTAACGTGATTCACCGGTCATTTGACCGCCTATTGTTTTGAATGGAAAGCTGTCGCTGCCACACAATGATCGCTAGACGGCACTTTCACCCATCAAAGCAAATAGTTTAGCTACAAGATCAACTTGCACTTGGAAAATGCGCCATTCATTCCCGTTGATAATCAGCGATATATTTTTGTTCATATTAAACTGGGAAAACCTACTACAGAGTCTCTAAGGGGACAAAGGAAGAGAGAAAAAAAAAAAACGGCAGAAGAAAAAAAACGAGTCATGTTTTGCATTATAGCCCAAAACTTTTGTCATTTTTTCTTTTTCTTCTTTGTCCATCTAGGGGCTTCGTACTATAACAAAAACGAAAGCTCTATTTAATTTTATAACATTTTGGGAAAATTCATTACTTCGTTCGTTAGCTCGCTTCCGTGAAATTATCGCTAAAACAATGTAATGACCCCTCCTGTCACGATGCGGGTGCATCGGGCTGATGGTAAGCCATGGGCTTACAAAGGGCAGGCATAAATGCAGAGGGTTCTTGTCAGATAACCAGAGTCTTTTATTGACAACTAAACAAACAGAACTTCCCCAAAACTAAATATCCAAAATACCGGCTACGGAGGCTTAACAAACACATAGGCTCTCGTACACAGAGACCACCTGACTAAACATACAGTGCACAGAGACCGCCTGACTACACCTGCAGTGCACAGAGACCGCCTGACTACACCTGCAGTGCACAGAGACCGCCTGACTACACCTGCAGTGCACAGAGACCGCCTGACTACACCTGCAGTGCACAGAGACCGCCTGACTACACCTGCAGTGCACAGAGACCGCCTGACTACACCTGCAGTGCACAGAGACCGCCTGACTACACCTGCAGTGCACAGAGACCGCCTGACTACACCTGCAGTGCACAGAGACCGCCTGACTACACCTGCAGTGCACAGAGACCGCCTGACTACACCTGCAGTGCACAGAGACCGCCTGACTACACCTGCAGTGCACAGAGACCGCCTGACTACACACGCAGTGCACAGAGACCGCCTGACTACACACGCAGTACACAGAGACCGCCTGACTACACACGCAGTACACAGAGACCGCCTGACTACACACGCAGTACACAGAGACCGCCTGACTACACACGCAGTACACAGCGACTTCCTGACTTAACATACGTAGAGACTTCCGGACTACACACGCAGTACACAGCGACTTCCTGACTTAACATACGTACTGTAGAGACTTCCTGACTTAACATACGTAGAGACTTCCTGACTTAACATACGTAGAGACTTCCTGACTTAACATACGTAGAGACTTCCTGACTTAACATACGTAGAGACTTCCTGACTTAACACACGTAGAGACTTCCTGTCTTAACACACGTAGAGACTTCCTGACTTAACACACGTAGAGACTTCCTGACTTAACATACGTAGAGACTTCCTGACTTAACATACGTAGAGACTTCCTGACTTAACATACGTAGAGACTTCCTGACTTAACATACGTAGAGACTTCTGACTTAACATACGTAGAGACTTCTGACTTAACATACGTAGAGACTTCTGACTTAACATACGTAATGACTTCTGGCTTAACATACGTAGAGACTTCTGACTTAACATACGTAGAGACTTCCTGACTTAACATACGTAGAGACTTCTGACTTAACATACGTAGAGACTTCTGACTTAACATACGTAGAGACTTCTGACTTAACATACGTAGAGACTTCTGACTTAACATACGTAGAGACTTCTGGCTTAACATACGTAGAGACTTCTGACTTAACACACGTAGAGACTTCCTGTCTTAACATACGTAGAGACTTCCTGTCTTAACATACGTAGAGACTTCCTGTCTTAACATACGTAGAGACTTCCTGTCTTAACATACGTAGAGACTTCCTGACTTAACATACGTAGAGACTTCTGGCTTAACATACGTAGAGACTTCTGACTTAACAGACATAGAGACTTCCAAGCCTGGTACACACTCTTGCGCTCCTATGAGTGACACCCGCACACCTGCGCTCCTACGAGCGGCGTACCACACATTTACGCTCTTACGAGCGACACACGCACACCTATGCTCCTAAGAGCGGCATACCACACATTCACGCTCTTTCGAGCGACACACGCACACCCAGGCTTAAACCAAAACATAACTTAAAACCTAAAAAACAAAAGGACAGAAGACACAAACAGCACTCACATCAAACACAAATTCAAGTAAATACACATATCTACATACAACAGAGCCCAAGCCTTCAGAGCCAGTTTAAACAGAAATTCCTAATAAACGACACACAAAACAAATGCCCACTTGACAGTCTTAATGCTCGACCCAGTTTCCCAGAACTAACAACTTTTTATAACGTCTCTAATGAGCCACCTCGGCTCAGGTGAAGCTTCGTCATCACCTGACCGAGGTGCCTTCTGGGAAACTTGGTCTTCTCACAAGACTACAAACACGGCCACAGTGCCCTCTAGGGGCAGTCCCTGACAGTACCCCCCCCTTATGACGCTCCTCTGGAGCGCTATCGGCGATACCTTCGCCCACCTCCCGACGTCGACGATCTAATTCGTTAAGCTGGGTTGGAGGGTGGGCGCGCCTGGGCAGCCGCCGTAGTTGAGCCACGGATGCAGCTGCTGGATCGTTTATCTGACCCAGGCAGTTGAGGCAGCACTGGATCGCTGGAGTAGGCCGGGCGGCGAAGGCAACACTGACCCATTGACAGCAAGCAACAGCTCATAAACGTGTTAAACTTAAACTGATATGTATTTATTCTTCATTTTCATTCAGAATTATTATTATTATTAGTAGTAGTAGTTCTCTGAATTTATTATTATTATTGTAACGCACCTGCGTGTGTGCAAAAGGACTACAAAGATGTATGACGTTAGCCTTTTTGTGCGCTTTAAACGCAGACGGGTACTGGTTGCTCAGTGGTAGGTGATTCGCCCACCATGCGGAAGACCCGGGTTCGATTCCCAGCCAGTGCTTAAAATGCCAGTTATATGCGCTAAAATGCCACGATATAGCCATTACATTATCAAGTTATGCTTCAGTACTAAATACATGTTTGCAATTGAGAATTTTTTTTGTTGCTTAAGCTATGAAACACATTAGCACTCACCTCACAGTTGCTATAATTTAATGATAATCATAAGCAAAAAGTGTAAAACAAAGGATTCACATTTATTACATTTTCACCCAGAGCGGGATTCGAACCAGGGTCTGGACGATTTTATAGGATATACGGATATTATACAGATATTATTTAAGCAACGCCACACCACGTGGAAAGCGGCAAAAATGCTTCAATTTCATTGGCTGTCACTGAGTGTCAGCTATTCACGACTGGCCCCCGCGGAACACAGAATCCCCGGGCTTTGACTGCGCTTTCTCCATTCGTAATTACAGGGGCGGACTGGGACCAAAAAGTGTCCCTGGACTTCCTGGCCCACAGCAGCCCACACCATAATACATTGGCTCATTAATGTAGAGATACATTTTTAACACCAGTTACTAGTATAAAAATATAACACAATACAGAAATCAATGCTATTTAAACATGTTATTTGAAGTATCACTGAACATATATTGGGTCAAAGAAACGAAAAAAAAGAACATCAAGACAAACAACTATCTATAAAGACAATATTTTAAAAGGAATGGCAATAAAACTGAACAGGTAAGCTGAAATAAAATCAGTAGCAGCAGTAGCTCAAGCTAAACTAGTTACTTATTTTAATTATTATGGTAGTCAATATTAACACGAAATAATGCTGAGAAACATTATTTCAATTAATATTGACCACCATCATAATAACTAGCACAGGTTAGTGCTGCTACTATTTTTATTCTGTTTGATTGCCATTCTTTTTACTTGGCTCTGGTAGATGAGGGGAGACGTGTTGGTCATCATCAGCATGTATTATGATGTGGGATGTGGTGCGCTGCTGGATCCAGCCTCACTGTCCCTGACCTGTTATAGGCAGATCCTGTTCATTTAAAGCATTTCACAGCATTTACCTCTAAAGCTTTTTCTTATTTTCGCGTAACCTTTTCTTCTTCCTGCTTTTCATTCATGGAAATTATTATTAATTTGCTCAGAAAATTCGCTGCATCGAGAAAGGATCAATATCTAAAAATTTAAAGATGCCCACGTGTGTGGACAAAGAATACAAGAGTGTATAATCTTTAATAAAGTTAATCTAATACAATATTGTTTCCAGTGCTGAAGCAAACATGATTTAGTTTTAGTCTATTCATTGAATACAACGCGACAGGGCGCTCCGAGGTGAAGCGCACACACAGTTACTGTAATCCCCCATCTCACCTTTACAACAGGTGTGAAGTCATCAAACTGGTTACGCTGCTGGGGGAATTCACAGAATTGGGGTTTTTTAAACAAATTAACAAGACCGAGCAGACTTCAGACAGGGGGTTTGGTTGTTTAGAAGTGGCGCTGACGGCGGGGTGGGAGGGAGTCTCGCCCGCAGAGCAATTCAGTGTAGAACCGCCACTGCCTATTTTCCACCACATCACGTACTTCCCTGATCTCCATCTCCGCGCTTTGCTTTTATAATGTGGAGCAAGCCCGAGATCATATTAACGTAGGATTCATCATTCAAAGTTATTCATATCAGTGTATAGTAAGTGTGATTTGAAAAGTGCTATAACTCCACCTGCTACAGTTTCAGCCCAGTGGAACAATCTGACTACATGTGAAGTGCCATGAAAAAGTATTTGCCCCTTCCTATTTTTTTTCTTTGCATATTTGTCACACTTGTATAGGTGGAATTTCACCTAAAAACTTTAGGTGAGAACGTATAGGTTAATATGTATAGGTGAGAACAGCTGATTCACACTTGGGGAGAGTGAATAATTTGCATTTGAATGTTGTCTGGCATTGTAAGCACACGCGGTGACACTAAAAGAACGATAGGATTAATAGGAATAGGAGGCACTAAAGAGGATGATTTTAATTTAGACTATAAAAAAATTAACCTGCGTCTATTTTTAGGCGTGCCAGTTGCCACTTTTTAGTCTTATAATGCCCACATGACATGCTGGTACAGAGCTGGACATAGCTCATCCATGCCAATGATCTCGGGCTTGTACCCTGCGCTATAAAATACGAGTACGACGGCCATCCGCAGACAGCAGCTCCTGCCTCCGTCCGCTTGCGCTTGCTCTTCTTTGAAGTCTGGGGCGCGTTCCAATTGCCCCGTTTGCATGCCGCACTTCCGCGTTGTGTGCGCGCGTCTCATTCACACCGCATAGTAAAATCCACTGTAAACCAACAAACCCCGAGTATTTTATAGCGCGGATTGGAAGCCCGTGACCTTTATCAAGGAGAGCTCTTCTTCACTACTCGTGCCTAATTCTGCAGCCCTGCTTCTTCGCATATCTGAAGGAGAGACCGCCTAACTAGTGATCGAGGAGCGATATTGATTTGGGCGCACGCCGTGACAGGCTGAAAAAAAACTATTGTCCTCAAAAATGTAACAGATGAGGACTCTGATTAATGTGCAAAAACTATATAATAAAACTATATAAGACAACATGCCTTTATAAGACTCAACTTTTATTTAAGCGCACTCACAATAACGAAAAAACGTGATTTTATAAATGTTTGAAAGCAAATAAGCTGCGCTGTTCTTTATTGTTTTTGGTGAACTTGAGTTTTTTTAAATGGTCAGAGTCAGTCTGCTTGCTGTTTTCCCGACGCATTCATAATCGTAAGTCTACTTCTGCCGGTCCGCTCTGGAAAACTCCATGCATGCGGCTGAGCGCTGATTAAAACTATGGAGTAAATTAAAGAGGAGAATCACGATGCCGAATTAAAGTCCTGAGCCCAAACCTCATTTAAATTAAATTAACAAATACTATAAGTAAAAAAAAAACAATAGCCCACGTTTAGAAACCGTTTATAAATTCTTTCCAACATGAGTTGGCCCGGTGTTATGCGCAGAGCGCCGGGAGATTTCCTGAAGCTCCGAAATCACTAGGGCATTTTTTCTAAATAGATGCTATTGTTAATAACTGATGGAGGTTTGGGGCTGTATACACACACATTTTTGAGGGGTTTAAAACGAATTAGTCCGAGCAGACCTACATGAAAGGTGAGAAGTGAGTAACTGCGCGCGCTGTCGCGGTGTATATACTGTACAACACACGTTCATCAACCTTTTGAAAAAACGCTGCCTTTTGTAAAGTGAAAGTACTTTACAAAAGACAAACTGCTTTATTTCAGTCATGAATTCACAACCACATCACATTCCAGCTATTATTTCCAGCCGTGGTTAAATAATGTATGGAATAATTATTAAATGCTGGACACAAACAGCAAATATGATTATTATTATAAAATGCCAGAAGAAGCTCGTGGTCATAAAATAATATTTACTTAATAATATAATATATATAGTTCATTCATGTCTTCTGATGATGTCGACACATTTTTTACGTTTTAAATAAGATATGTTGGCATATTCACGAATCAGGACATTCGCATAGTTAAGTCTATCAGATAGCCTACTATCAGGAAATTAAATTAATTTCAACACCATGTAAACCGAGACATTGCCATGTCTTTTACTGTTTTGTCCCTGTTAAAACATTACAAAAAATATATAAGAAACTTATTAAGAATTTTAAAGCACGAATTTGGGCATCTCATTTCATCATTATGAAAAAAATATGAAGCACATATACACGCAATTATCATGAAAGATCTGTTGTAAAGCAAAGTAAAATTCATGTTTGCTTTAGCATTGGGAACAATATTGTTTTAGACTAAGTAATTATACACAATTCTTCGTTGTACAGTACTTGGTCCGGCGTTTAAATAAAGTCCTTCCATGCGCCATCTGGCGGATATTCAGTGAAGCACAACACATTTATTTAAATTTCCGAATGTTGCTTACGGCAAGTCGCGGCGCGCCGCGCGCTAAATTGAGGCATCCCGCGGGAAAACACCCGCAGTCTTAATGACCACATCTGTACATGCAAATTGCTCTAAAGGTCCCTAAGTGTGTGAATGTGTGTGCCCTGCGATGGATTTGTGCCCTTGGTTTACTGGGATAAGGACCAGGCCCCCAGTGACCCTGTAAACAGGAAAGTATACGTTATGATTGATGATCATAAACAATTCCTATAAACTGATTGGATAACAGAAGTCATGGCTTAGAAATAGCCTAATCATTATTTTAAAACATCTACAGTTTAGCATGATGACTCAGGACATTAAAGAGTTAGCTCAATTTGATTCACAGTTTCTGAGAAACAACTGTTTAAACTTAATTCCTGCCCCCCAAAATTACTTACTCCGAACTTTATAGTACACTTGCAGTTAAGGGTGGTTAAGATTGTTCTTTTTGTGTCACCAGGTGTTTCTGCATTAACTGCCACACCAATGTAATATAAAATTTAAGTTATCTATAAAATCACAATTTTGGCTGCTCCTGTCAAGGGGCCATCACAGCTGACTGGGGGTTGGGCACGAGTTGAACCTGACCCTTATGCATGGCAGGGAAAAAAACTACTACTGAGCCACCAATGCCCATCTACTGTAAAAAAAAAAAAAAATACTGTTTACTATAACACTATAACCATGTGTTTGCACGTAAAGCCTCTTTTAACACACATTCTGCACTGTCATTATTCTTTTAAAAGGTAAAGTGCAGGTTTATTTGTTTTATTTTTTACTTTACAGCAGTGAGTCTGTTAAAGTGTGTGCTCACTCAAGTGACAGAGATGTTTATTGTAAATTTTTCCAATAAGGCAGTAGTTCCTCCTCCCTCTCAAATAAAAGAGAAAGGGTTACTGTGTAAGACAAGAAGAGGAAGAGGGTGTCGCACAAAGACACACACACACACACATACATACACAGCGCACATACATACACAGCGCGTACAGTACATGCACAAACACACAGCGTTTGCTAGAACAAACACATGCACATACACAGCTCATGCGCGCACAAACACTAAGAGAAACACTTATCTGTCAGGATTTATTTTTAAATTTTTTAAGGTAAAGTGCAGGTTAATTTGTTTTATTTCATATTGATATTTTGTATGAATTATTTTTATGTATTTATTTTATTGGGTTATGGAATGAATCATTTGAGTTTTCATTATTTCTTATAAGGGAAATGTGCCTTAATTTATGAGTGTTATGCTCACAATCCAAGGCCTCACTATATTTAAAAAAATTGCTTGTCTTGCAAACCAAGTTACTTGCAATCCACGGTTCCACTCTCCGAAAATTTGCACACTGCAGGGATGGAAAATAATTATAATGAACTACACTATTGTAGTTAGTTTTGTTGAGGGTGTGATATCCAATATAACATTCAAAATAGTCCCATTATCCTTAAACATGCAAGGCCAGAAGGTCAAAGGTCAAAGTCAGAAACATAGAAACATAAATGGAAAAACAACAGATCTGAAAATCGCGAGTGTCATGCTTCCACCTTGAACAAGCCCAACTCTTCTATATCTTTAAATAAAGTTTTTGTTCCTATGCTGTCATGCTTTCTCTGCTCTGATCTACAGTATTACGCCTCCCGACAGTCTTTCCAGCACACTGAAGGCCCATTTATGATTGATCACCACTGGCATTTTAGCGAGCTTAGCATTTATCTTGTTGCCTGTTTATTGTGTGTTTTCTAGACCAGTTATCCCCTGTTCTTTTTTAATTTTTTGGGCATTTTTTTGGGCATTTTTAACTTTGCAATTGCAAGTTTTCCTTACATTTTTATGTCTTCACCTCACGATTTTAAATTATTTCCCAGTGATTAAAATCACAGCTTTGAACTCTAGCTTCTCTGCCCTTGATTACAACTCTGCCTACCAACCTGAATTTATCTTTGTGCTGACTGAAACCATGTCCTTTTACAGTAACTCTTGCTTCTGCATTTTCGACTATGATTTAGCCACTGTCTAGTTCCTTAATTTAAGCTCACACTCCAGAAAATTAAATTATGTAATGGCCCAACATGCTGTACCTTATATTCACATACTCCTCATCAATCAATAACATGCTTTTGGGTCTATCCTCTCTGTTTCAACCATTTAAAAGTAGGGAACTAGATCAAGGTGATTTGAGGCAGTCCATAATGTAGCATGAGAGAATTGGGTTTCAGAAACACTCCAGTGACAAGGAAGTGTTTGAGTGGCCATTTACAAATTAACAAGTCATAGACTACAGGCCTCAGTGGCCCTGACCACAGGATAAGCAGTATGGAAGATGAATGAATGAATGAATGAATACATAGCATGCTGGATGAAACACAACAAAATGTTTTTCTATTCTTCGAACTCTGGCTGGAACAACATAAAAGCTGAACTGCTAAGTGTCAAATGAAATATTAATTGCTTGAAGACTCTGTTGTTTCTCAATACACTTACCAACCAGCTTTGGCTCACTTGCTGATGAGGAGACACACCCACACACAGCAGCCATGATAGTTTCTAAATGTTCTCTCTAGTTTATTCCTAGAAAAAAAGGGTTTTAAGTCCTAGGTCATTTCCTGAGGGATTACAAAGTATGTGGGTGTTATGTTCATCTCTTCAACCTGCATTTGGGTCTATCCTCTCTGTTTCCACCAGTTAAAGGTAGGAAACTAGGGCAAGGTCATTTAAGCCATAAAGTAACATGAGAGAATTGGATTTCGGAAAAACTCAGAAACACTCCAGTAACAAGGAAGTGTTGAGTCTTCTTTTATGCCAGAAGAACAGGTTTAATAAATAAGTCTTAGGTACATAGAATAGGCTGTGTGGAATTCAGAGGAAACTCAAAGTCTGGGGTGGAAGTGATTTAAATTTGACAGGCTAGGAACACAATGAAAGAGGATTATTATTATTTTATTTTTTTTACAGATATCTTGCAGCGAGCAAGATCATCACATTTATCAACAATACTGTAAGTTAACAAGTCATAGGCATGTGATTGGCTACAGGCCTCAGTGGCCCTGTACACAGGATAAGCAGTATGGAAGATAAATGAACGAATGAATTAATACATAGCATGCTGTATGAAACACATTAAAATGGTTTTCTATTCTTGGGGCTATGGCTGGAGACGGGAACAACTGTCATAAGATAAATGAGGCTATTTTATTGATTTGTATATTAAGCTTTTCCACAGTACCTTGCAGTTGGGTGTTTCACTACAACATAAAAGCTTAACCTGCTAAGTGTTAAATGAAATATGAATTCCTTGAAGACTCTGCTGTTCCTCAATACAGTTACCAGACAGCTTTGGCCATTAGCTGATGAGTATACACACCCACACACAGCAGCCATGATAGTGTCTGAATATTCTCTCTAGTTTATTCACAGAAAAAGAGGGTTTTAAGTATCTTTTTAAATTTAAACAGAAAATAATAGTGCCCTGGTAGGAAAGTTATTTTTCATATAACTTAAACAGCTAAATGAAGTTAAATATACACAATAAATTAATAATTGCGTTTGCTTTACATTTGAGCACTCGTTGAGCTTTTTCATTTTATATACTACCATATCATATATTTGTGTCTAATACTGTTTTATTTATATTTTACATTACATGCAGTTTGTAATTTACTTGCAATTGTACTTTTAAAATGTAACCTACGTATCTGCAGTATAACAATATTTAACTACTTCAGCAGTAAATGAGAAATTTGGTCGGTCTGGCTTTTAGATAAAGTTTTTATTTTATATAATTTTATTATTTAATTAATTATCTAATTATAAATATGATTCTTATTCTCTATATTCATGTCGAGTATAGTCCTTCAGAGCAAGTATTGTGTCAGAAGATTCTGCGGAATCTCTTCTCACTTTTCATTCACGATAGGTGTGAAATTATCAAAATTTGGGTGCTGTTGCCAAATACTGTAGGTTTTTTTTAGATGAATTAAGAAGAGAGCGGACGTCTCTGCCAAAAAAAAGATAAAAAAATAATAAATAAAAATGGTTAATGATAGCAATTGAATAGTTGGATTTCATACTTTTCTTTTTATTTACTGTATGGACAGTCATATTATGCTTTCTCTATGTTAATTTATTATTTACATAGTATTATTTATTTTTGGCGTCTATTATTTATTTTTGGCGTGTTGGAAAAGCCAGCATTTATCTAACGAGTAGCCTATATATTTGTGTTTGTTGTTTTTCTGGGGGGGTTTATGTCTGCATTTTTATCAATAAATCGCACGCGTTTATTATCCTTTTGATTAAAACGCTGCCTTTGGTTAAGTGAAAGTGCGAGCCGCGGGTTTATACACGCCAATAAATTTATTTTAGATGTATTTTAAAGCATCTTCTTTAGGCCTAAATATTCATTTTTATTAATGGCTAGGTGTATTACGAAATGAAGACCTGTTTACAGTAGTTGTTTTCTGCATGGTCTATTTGCACTGAGAGATAGTGTGTGTGTGTGTGTGCACGGGAAGTTTTGTGTCCGTGCGCGCATCTTATACTGTACAGTAGGTGCACGGAGAGTATGCACGGAGAACTCTCCGTATGCACGAAGAGTTTGTGTGTGTGTTTGTGACGTTATCTTCTCCTTCAAACATGCTTCCAACCAACCAACCAACCAACCCTGGCCTCCAAACTCAGAAGTCTACGTGTCATAGCCGATAAATGCTCCTTTGATCTGTACAAGCCAAGCTCTTTCCTAAAAATTGTCAATGTCTGCAATAAGCACTAACCATTAAAATGTTAAAAAATTAATTAAACACAAATATATAAATTAGATTTTCTTTATACATAATATTTCCATTATATATAAACTCATGCTAGGGTACTTTTACTACGCTAAAGTACCATTTAAAGCTATTTATTCATTTCTCCTTTATTTGCTTACTTACTTACTTACTAACCAGAGAATGCTTAAGTAAAGGGCTTTAAAACAATAGCAGTATGAATGACAATGGAATATTACAAAACGTGCGAGTTGCACCCATGCACCAATCACTAACCATTAAAATGTTGGATTTGAATTAAAATGGCACTTATATATATCCGTGTTTAATTAAATTCTTAAACCATCAAGTTCACCCATGGGTTTACTGCATATACCCGGAACAAAAGGGAGGAGAAGTTTTGTTTTTTGCATTGAGTTTAATCATGCAGCACTTTTAGTATTCATAGCAAAAGCAACCCAACAGTGTGATTAAAGTACCCGAAATAACACAGAATTTTAACCCAGCATAAACAACCCAAAGACATGTTTATAAAAACCCATCATTTTTACTAATGAATGGAGGAAGCTCAGTCAAAGCCCGGGGATTCTGTGTGCTGTCGCGGTGTATATTTTTGTGTTTGTTTCATTTCATGTCTGTAGTTTTATCGATAAATCTGCTCATATCTGCACACTCGTTTATCAGCCTTTTGTTTAAAAAGCCGCACGCGCAACTCACTTTCACTTTGCACAAGGCAGTGTTTATTGTTTAGTGTATATTTAAAGCACATAAACACAGTAAAACAATATTGTTTTAGGCTAACATAATATACATTTTTGTATTATTAGTTGTATTTCGTCTTTTTGCACATGTGCGGGTGCGTTACAATAATAATAAGAATAATAACAATAATAATAAATTCGGGGCACTACTACTATTACTACTACTAATAATAATACTGAATTGAGAAAGCACAGTTAAAGAAGTATCATCATTGAAGGAGAAGAAAATGAAGAATAAATACTGTACGTATCAGTATTTACACTTTGAGCTTGACACGTTTATGAGCTCTGTCGCTTGATGTCAATGGGCGCCTAAGAGACATACAGTAACACATTTTCGGCTTTAGTAGACAGACAATACTTCAGACTGAAACACGACTGCCCCCTACAGGTAATGAAGGGCATTTTCACAGCTTGCCGCGGCAAGTCCCGGGATCCCTTTTCTCGAAACGTGCGTTTTTAATGGCGACATCTGTAATGCTCCAGAGCAGGAAAGACTTCACTTACTGTATCCAGTACGTGCTCTACAGATTTACGTCCACTGCGTGGTCAAACTTCACCTCTAGGAATTAGGGCCCATTCAATTAAGGGGTTTGCAAGGTGTCCCCTTGTAGCAAGTGTGTACAAGTCCTAGAGTCAGCATCCCACAATCCAGACACTTCGAGTACGGCGGTGTTGGTATTCTCATTCCCATAGCGTTTTTACACAGCCTCAAGTGTAGCTTTTAAAAGGGAATATCTCGGGTTACTTTGCTGTAACCCTGTTCCCTGGACACTAGTTCACGGGACAACCGAAGACGGACCAAAAAACTAAGCCTGTGTAGCATGTATGGTAAATCCAAATGCGGAAGTAGCGCGAACAGGCATGATAACCACGCGAATTATTATTAGAACTCTCTTGCGGCAAGAGCAAGAGTTTACACAAATAAACCCACGTTCTAACAACACACACTCGGTCAGGAAGATTAACCCCAAAATAGTCCTCACGATTTGGCAGGTAAGCGTCGGAACCGGCATGGGCAACTCTATGACTGAGCGATGTGATGCGCCATCTTGTCTCATTTTATGCTTCTTGAGTCGCGGCCGTACTACTTTCGGGTTCTAGCGCTGGTCGCGGAGCGAGTGCTGAAGGATACCCGACGAGGCGGGACCACCGTCGATGATCCAGGGAGGAGGAGCGGGGGGGGTTAACCATAGGGGAGGTAGTGAAGGATTTGAGTTGGGAGGTCTGAAATACCGGGTGGATCCGGAGCGCCGCAGGCAGCTGGAGCCGGTAGGTGACAGGATTTATCCAGAGGTAGGGGCCGATGAATCTGGGTGAAAGTTTTTGTGATTCAGTGTCAAAAGTGAAGATTTCTGGTTGAAAGCCATACCTTGTCACCTAAATTGTACAATCATCCCGGTGGGTGTCGGCGATGTTGGGTGGCAAAGCGGGTGTTGGTGTGCTGGATTGCCAGGTTTGCTTGGCAGTGAGCTGGGGCCCCCTGTCCGAGACGATGTCCTTCACGAACCCATGCAGGTGGACTATGTGCTCTAATATTAGCTCGGCTATGTTCTTAGCTGATGGGAGTCCCACCAGGTGCACAGCCTTGGAGAACCGATCAACAATGGTTAGAATGTTTTTTTCCCTCAATGACCGGCAGGCCTGTGATAAAGTCGATGGCAATGTGCGTCCAGGGCCGACGAGGAACCAGGAGTGGTTAAAGTTCCGCTGGCGTCGGCTGGTTGGTGTCTTTTGCCCTGGCGCACACTGGGCATGCCTGGACAAACTCGTTGACATCCCTCGTAATGGATGGCCACCAGAAGTCGCGCTGAATAACCTGAAGGGTGCGACGAGTGCCTGGATGTTCTGAGAAGGGGGACGAATGGTCCCACTGAAGATGGAGTTAGGCACGCCTGCCTGTGCCTGGCGAACCTTCGTTTCCAAATCCCAGTGGAGCAGTGCAATGATTTAAGAAGGTGGGAGGACAGGCGCGGGGTACGCCCGGGGGCGTCTTCCTTGTGTTGATGGTAGAGGGCATCTGACTTGGTGTTTTTGGACCCCAGACGGTATAAAAGGTGGAAATTATAATGTTCCGGGTTCTAGTGCCGGTATGGGCAGAAGCGGCATGGGCAACTAAATGACAATGTGATGCGCCATGTTGTCTCCATTTATGCTTCCTGAGTCGCAACAGTACTACTTTTGGGTCCTAGTGCTGGCCACGGAGCGAGTGCGCATGACAGCTGTGCTCCAATTCCGCACTGTGGGCGTGACTAGATGTCCTTTCAGACAAAATTGACCTGAGGATGTTTCCAGTTCAGACCTACAGTATTTATAACCTCCAGGTGTACCTGATCAGATGACATCACCTGACCGAGGTTATATAAGCCACGTTTTTGCCGTGTTTGACACACATGCTTCAACAACCGGTCAACAGAGACCTTTTTCCCATACCGTTTTCATGTAGCATCTCGTTCCCGCTTTTTCAGGGAACAGGGTTACAGCAAAGTAACCCGAGACATTTCACACACACACACATACACACACGTGGTCACAGTGTTATAGTAAACAGTACACGCGTGCATGGATGTTGACTATATCAGTGAGAGATGCGCGTTAAGACCCATCAGGGGAGACGATTACCTACAATTCCGCAGCGCAAGAGAGAGAAAAAACATTGGCTCAGTTGTGATCACGTGATGATCGGTGTCAAAACAAGAAGCGCATGCGTGATACATGATACTCGGTACTCGTAAAACAAGACAATGCTCGTTTTTAAGGCAACATTTATTAAAAATCTTTGCTCGTCTTGCGGAACACTTGCAAACCGCTTAACTCGTAATCTGAGATTCCACTGTAATGTTGACCAACCTTAACAGACATCACTGACCCTGTACACAGGATAAGCAGTATAGAAAATGAATGAATGAATAAATTAATAAATGAATACTGTATGAATCCCTGGCTTGAGAGGGACACATCTATCATAAGATGAATGAGGCTATTGTATTAATTTGTATATTAAGCTTTTCCGCAGGACATTCCAGTTGGATGTTGCACTACATGGTGGTTTTGTACCTCTCACTTTATTAATCTTTATTAATAATCATAAAGAGCTAGGCCCAAAAGTTTAAGAACCCCTGATATAAGGTACAGTAGGCCTAGCACAATATCAACAATTTTAATACTTTTGAAGATTTTGTAATTGTATTAGCAGTTACTAATAGGCAGATGTAAAACAAAATCAGGCACATTTTGACAGGTAATTGACAAAATTCACTTCTTTCTTTGAGCTCTCTTAATGTTAGCTGTTTATCAGTGCTAGTTTGCATGCAAAATATGGCCAAACATTCATGACAAGGTTGAAGTGGACTAGGCTAATGTTATGGAAACAAACAAAAATCAATGTGACATTATACATACATACATACATACATACATACATACATACATACATACATGTGGTAATGTAACAGTACAGTAATAGCTGTGGGACTTGACATTCAGATTTGTTTTATTTTAACTTTGAGCCATCTTTTTTGTTGTTTTGCAGTAAAACAATTTTCTTCTTTCTTTCTTTCTTTCTTTTTGTAAACAGTCATTTAAGTCAACACCTATTGCTAAACTGTTTAGGACACATTTGTTGAATATAAATTACATTTGTGTCATTATGTGTCAGTATGTGTATACAGTAAATGGTTATATCGTCATTACAGTAGATTTACATAGTTTAGGAGGTAATTTGGACTGTATATAAATTCTAAAGATTTTAATGTAAAAATGACAATGACTAATTAAGGAATAATACAGGCAAACACACAAATGCCACAACCTGAATGTGTTTTCAGTTTGTTAAACCTACTTTTTGAAATACCCCAGGTCTGAAGTTCTGGTAGACTATTTAGACTAATATTTTGAGTCTGAATTTAATCATGAACATATGAACATAATTTTTTCACCTTTTTTGTCTGCTTTCCTTAAAGGGAATTTGAGCTTGAAGTTCTGCTGGTCGGGAAGGGAAAGCACATGTACATGTGCTTTAAGTTATCATACAACACATGGATACTCTATGATAACACCCGAGGAATTCCTTTTGAATGTATTGACTTCGAAAGACTTTTATCCCTAAACGATGTTTGCATCTGCTTGGCCATATATGTCAACACGACCCAAGCAAAAGACTATAAGCATGGTAAGATTCTTTTTTTTTAAATAACACTTTAATTTTGGCATGACTTTTCATACTTATTAAAATGTGCTAATTTTTATATTTTATTTTGTAGGTTTTCCTAAGACAAGACAATTCATTGGAACCCAGCCTTTTTGCTTATCCCGGCACCAGCAGTTTCCGACTAAACGTTTGGATCGAGACCCGATGGAAGACCTGGCAACAGCCCTGCAAAATCTGTCAATTACTAGCTCTTAAATTAATATTGTAAAATATATTTTAAACGTATTGTAAAAAAAATAAAAACAAATAAAAAATTGAAATGTAAATAATACTGACTTCTACTGTTTTATTTTGTTTTTTGTGATGCATATTCTCATAAATTTTCCATATGGCATGTTCATATTATTTATTGTTCCATAGTTTTCATTATTCAGGCAGGAGAGACACAAAAATCTTTACGTTATACTGTATTTATTGATTTCATTTATTTGCAGTAATGCAGGTCTCACATCAGGCTTTAAACCTCTTCAATCTTCACGCTGGATGTGCTGGATTTTTACACACACACACACACACACACACACACACGTAACACAAGTGTGTGTGTGCAAGTACAGTATTTGATTCCAATATCCTAATAATGGATTAAATTATTTAAAGCCTATCTCATTAACATTAGGTGTAGAGTGAGCGGATTGAGTTAAAATAGGATGACAGTTTATTGCAGGGTACACACACACACACACACACACACACACTCATATCTAATACAGCCAATCCACCTCCTTTCCTGATGTTTTTGGACAGTGGTGGGAACCCAAAGAACCTAAAAAAAATTCCATACAAAACACAGGAAGAACAGGTGAAACTCACACATACTGTAACCCAGGTTGAAAATCAAACCATGGACCGTACAGCTGTGATAGAACAATGATATCCAGTGCACTACCACATGCCTCCAAACCACTGAAGTTAGTTCAAAATAAAAGATTATATTTTTGACGTACAAAAATGTTTTTTCCTACAGCTTGACTTTTTCCATGATATTACAGTAATTAAAAGTTACCATTTTACTCCAAATACACTATATAAAAAAAAGATATTTGTTCAAACCAGTTATTTATTAAATGCAGGTGTTTTAATCAGGGTGCTTATCCCCAGTGTAGGGGAATCTTAATGCTCCACTATAGCAATTTATCTTGGACACTGCTATGCTTCCAACAGTTTGGGGAAGGACATTTTTCATTCCAACATGACTGTGCCTCAGTTCACAAAGCAAGGATTATGAAGACATGGTTTGATGAGTTAAGAGTGAAAACACATCACCGGCCTGCACAAAACCCTGACCTCAACCCCATCGATCACCTTAAAAATGAACCTGGAATAGAGATTATGAACCTTTTTGTCCAACATCAGTGCCTGACCTCATAAATGCTCTACAGAATGAATGTCCATAAATTCCCAGCCTCTAGAGAGCAGTGAAAACTTTCATACTCGCAATATGTATTTGGATACAATGTCATAGCAGGTTTGGCAAAACAGTTTCATAAAATGTATATGCCGAAATCGTATGACGTTTTGTGTAATGAATAAAAATGAGATTGAAAAAAATCTGAAACTTTGTATATTGGCCAAATCTTTGGCACCCTCATCGCTGTGATCATATGCTCATTGGTAAGCTTAATCAATTCTGCAGCCTGTAAGAAACTTGTCCACAGTTGTAAAATCCAAAATTTGACAAACTATACAGTGCTCTCATTTAAGTTCATATCCTTTTATATGTGTACTGGATCTATTGTGTTAGCATCACATCACGCCACTACTAGCAGTGAAGTAAGGAATATATAGATATAAAAAGTTAAATCACACTAGTACCTTATTTTTCAATTATTCGCTCAAGAATTGTCATGTTAGCATCAACAGATTGTGCACTCCTTTAACAATAGAAAACAACATGGAACTAGCATAATTGTCCTAAAGGTTTTAATTATAAAAAAATCGTAAGGCATATTTACATTTATATTTATTTAGGCCTATATGTTATTTATAGCTTTTGCAGCATTACCCAGATCAGCTCACAGAAGTGGATTTAAAGTTCAGTAAAACTGCCTGTGCTGCTGCACTGAAAAAAGTGATTTTGGAGAGTGGTAAATATGATCTGTGGAAACCATATAAAATTTACATGATTATTGCAGCCAGCCAACGAATCCTTAAGTAATGGGTAAATTCTATCTATGCTACCCATTCGTTAACAGTAAGAACCATCACATAGAAAAATGCAGTAAAATATACCCCAAAACTGTGGGATTTTTTGCTTTAAATTGCGCATGCGTCAGCCCGCAACAGGTTCATTACTTGAAATGTATACACACTAAATGTCATACACACTAAAAAACGCTGGGTTGTTTTTTTCTACCCAAGCGCTGAGTTGCCGCTGTTGGTTTATTTTTCTGGGTTATTTACAGAGAGTTGGGTAGTTTTTGTGTAACCCAGCTGCTGGGTTGAAGTTTGATTGGTCACCGGTGGATTCAGCGGCTGTCTGTCAGAGCTTCGTGTCTCTCTTGAGCTCCCACACCGCTGATGACGGTTTATTTAAGGGAAAATGACGTTAAATACAAGGTCTGTATACACATGTTCCCTCACCTAAATCACACATGACTAAAAAATGTGAGATTTATTACTGTTACTGTGTTAAGGTTACACTTAAACTTTCAGGCTGGTCTGAGGTAAGATAATTTAGCTGACAATAGCCGCAATAGTTAGCCAAAGAACCCCACCTGTGTATGAAGGAAACAGATAAGATTTCTGAGCTTTTTATTTTTCTCTGTAGAAGTTTGCAGGGTGACGAAACTGTAACTGTAGTATTAGCATGACGCTAGCATTTAGTTAGGTTGCTAGCATTAGCAACCACATTAACATTAGAACTTTATTAATCTCACTGTTTGAGACAATAAAATGCTGTTACAAAACACTGACCCTCTCACAAATATAGACACCTGCTAACCTCCCGTTTTACACTAGCTAGTAATTTACTTCGCGTCAAATATATATATAAAATCAACTAGTCACACATGACTAAAAAATGTGAGATGACTCAGTATATATATAAGCTTTATCCCAAAAGCCATGTACGGTGGCCCAGAAGGGCAAATCATATTTCCCGTATATGTGTGTTTTTTCCCTTTTAAGTGTGTTTTTTCCCTTGAAAATGTATGCTTTTTCCGTTATAAATGTCCTTTTTTTCTCTTGAAAATGTGCTTTTTCCCCTTAAAAATGTGCTTTTTTTTCTTAAAAATGTGTGCTTTTTCCCTTATAAATGTCCTTTTTTCCTTAAAAATGGGTGCTTTTTCCCTTGTGTGCTTTTTTCCCTTAAAATGTGCGCTTTTTCCCGTATAAATGTCCTTTTTTTCCTTAAAAATGTGTGCTTTTTCCCTTAAAAATGTGTTCTTTTTTCCCGTGTAAATGTGTGCTTTTCCTGTGTAAATGTGTGCTCTTTTCCGTTTGTGCGCAACTACTTTTTTCCCGTGTGAGAACTCTTTCTCCCATATTTTGCAAGCTAAAAGCTAAAGCTAATGCACAAAGGACTATGGGAGTGAGGTCAAAACGCAACTGAACATGAAAACTTTCCGGATATCAGCTCCAGGACTCAACATCATGGAGTATACAGTGAATTATAGCGTGATAACGTTATAATTTTCACTAAATTTTCAACTGCACACACTTACCAGGTAATGTTTAATATATAAAATTAATCAGATGTTACTGTTTTAGGCACTAATGATAACTTTGTAGCAGTGTTAATACTATTGGAGTGTTTGGGGGAAATGCCGAGCCGAGTGTAAATGGCAGTGATTAAAAGGAATATCATCTCATTTAGACCATTAAACACTGATGTAAACCATCAGCTCCATGGCATCTCTGTAATATACATCCACATATGGATTTATAAGCAAGCTAATATCACTATGCTAACCGCTAGCTTGTTCATTAATATATATTAGTTTAATAGTGTGTTTGGACACATATACATGATGTAAACAGTTAGCTCCATTGTTTCTTTAAAATGCCTGTCCAAATATGGGTCTATAAGCAAGCTAATATCACTATGCTAACCGCTAGCACTTAGCATGGGGAAACTATTAGTGCTGTCAAAATTAGCCCGTTAACGCATGCGATTAATTTGAAATATTTAATGCATTAAAAAAAATTTACGCAATTAACGCGGTTGCAGTTTTTTTTATTTCCTGTTGTGGCCGACGTGTGTTCAACGTGCAAAGAAGTATGGATAAGACCAAGGAAGGACTTTTAGACAGAAAGTTTCAGTATAAAACTCTGCCGGGTGGTTCTGTGGATAAAACAAAAGTAATCTGTACATTTTGCAAAGCCGTATTTAAATACCACAGAAGTAATTCATCTTTGACATATCACCTAAAAGCAAAACACCCCACCGAAACAATCTCTACAGGGCCTCGCCAATGTAAATTGCATTGATTGTTTTGAAATTCAAATGACACAAATGGCACATACCTGTGTTTTTATTTCTGTAATAAATATGGCTTTCAAGCCAACAGTTAATTTGGAGGATATTGATGGTTTATTGCAGGTACGTTGTTTACATGAGAAAATCTGTGTTACAAGTTAAACAAAAATTCCAATAAACAATCATATTTGAATTTAAATGGTTTCATTGTCTTGAGTTTACATTAATTATTTACATTTACATATCCAAAAAGTCTCAGTCTTTTAATTGTGATTAATCGCGATTAATTGCAAAAAAAATTGCGATTAATTAGTAATTTTTTTTAATCGATTGACAGCACTAATATATATATATATATATATATATATATATATATATATATATATATATTAGTTTAATTGTGTATTTGGACACATATACGTGATGTAAACAGTTAGCTCCATTGTAAAATGCCTGTCCAAATATGAATCTATAAGCAAGTTAATATAATTATGCTAAGCGCTAGCTTACTAAAAAAGCTAAGATAGCAACATTTTACAGCGAAGGACTCCTTCAACTATAAAACAAACACCTCTGCATACATTGGAATTAAATATTCCATTATTAAATAAAGTGAAATATTCTAATATTTTGACATACTAGATTTTTGATTTTCATGTAAGTGTAAACAGTAATCATTTAAATGAAAACAAAAAGTTTTACTTTTTGAATAACATAAAAATTTATTTTTGGAAATGCACTATTCCAATGTATGCAGAGGTGTTTGTTTTACAGTTGAAGGAGTCCTTCACTGTAAAATGTTTAAGAACCTCTGTTTTACCTGCTGAACATATGGGATTAATGTATTCATAAATATTATGGAATATGTTGTTCGAACTGACAGAGAGATGTCACTAATATCTCCAAGGCAGCATGCTTTAGTTAGCAGAAAATCATTGTTGATTGCACTTTAACTGTTTTGCTAAATAATAAGCAAACTAGAAATAAATACTTAACTGTAAATTATATTAAATACTTTATTTACAAATTAATGAAATACATGTATGTATTGGTGGTGCAAAAAGGCAGAGCATCAAGGGTCCATCCTCTTCACGACAATCTACAACAGGGGAGAAATAAAGACATGTTATTATAAGTGTCTAGTAAAAAGACTTCATGGTGTTACTATGCAGCTCCATGGCATCTCTGTAATATACATTCACATATGGGTTTATAAGCAAGTTAATATCACTTCACGATGTTTGACATCATATGACATCAGTTTGACACACGCAGGCAGGCACGCACACAACATTTCATAGAATGCAAGCTTTTAGTAATGCTGTGTATTAAAACCAATTATTTATTTTTTCTATTAAGAATTGCTGCAAAATTTGGCCCCATCTCCACCATTCATTAACACACACATCATGTCCATGAATAGAAATGTGTCCCTGTCCCTTGATTAAGATGTGCTCAGTGGTGTTTTTGAAAAGAGAGGTAAATACTTCAGAGCACTCACCTTCTGCTCAGGATGTAAAGCTGGTGTAGAAATCAGCTGATACACAGGCAGTTGATGATTTACACACAGTTCACTGTGAGAAGAAAAACACACAATCATACATATTATAAGGAGTATAAACATATGTTTAATGACTTTATAATAGAATATATAGAACCTGAATAAATATATATTTATTTATTTTAATATTGCCGGTAGGATTTTGGAGAATGAGTGAGCTTGCTTGGTGCTCAATGCTAATTGCTAGGAGTACTTTATTTACACACAGCACTCTATACTGTAGCATGAGCAAACCATTCAGCCGGAACATACACCTAATTTAGCCTAAGCATAAACCAGGGAACATTTAACAGGTCACACACACACCCTAATACACAAACATGGCCGAAGCCACTAGCCCAAACAAACTTCCAGAACATGGTGAACACACAGACACCCTCCCGCAATTCATGATGGTCATCAGCCGTCGCCCCGCCTACGCCACAATACAATATAAAATAAAAATTTAAATGACTTGATTATAGGCTACTTTAAATAAAATAAAAACTGTTAGGGAAACAGGAAAATGTAAAAATATATATATGGTCTACCAAATAAATAAATAGTCATACAGATCTTGTTTGTTTATAAATAATCTGTATTCATATGTTTAATCATATGTTGATAGGCACTATTTTGTAAAACACATATACTGCCACTGCCATATACGTCCAAAAAAAATAAGTCAGATTAGGTGGTCAAAATGACGTCCAAGTTGGGTCATGGTTGGACGTCCAAATAGTGGAGCTAGTTTGGACGTCAAAATGACATAAAAAAAAGCCAGATTAGGTCGTCAAAAAGACGTCAAAACGACGTCCAAGTTGGGTCATGGTTGGACGTCCAAATGGTGGACCTAGTTTTGACGTCGAATAGATGTCCAGAACTAGTCATGGACCGACGGACCCAATATAGACGTGATCTGCACGTCTATCCGACGTCCAATGTTTAGTGGGCTAGCTATGATAAAACCACTACGTTATACAGCAGTATACATTATATGGCACTCAGAAGCTCCAATAAACTACATACAACAATTCATTAACCATCTGTAACATTTACCATAACAGGAGCAGCTCAGGGATAAATAGCAATAGTTAATGGGCAACAGTTAAAAACTGTTAGGGAAACAGGAAAATGTAGAAAAAAATATATATGGTCTACCAAATAAATAAATAGTCATACAGATAATAAATCTTGTTTGTTTATAAATAATCTGTATTCATATGTATAATCATATGTTGATAGGCAATATTTTGTAAAACACATTTACTGCCACTGCCATATACGTCCAAAAAAAATAAGTCAGATTAGGTGGTCAAAATGACGTCCAAGTTGGGTCATGGTTGGACGTCCAAACAGTGGACCTAGTTTGGACGTCAAAATGACATTAAAAAAAATTAAGATTAGGTCGTCAAAATGACGTCCAAGTTGGGTCATGGTTGGACGTCCAAATAGTGGACCTAGTTTGGACGTCAAAATGACATAAAAAAAAAGCCAGATTAGGTCGTCAAAATGACGTCAAAACGACGTCCAAGTTGGGTCATGGTTGGACGTCCAAATAGTGGACCTAGTTTGGACGTCGAATAGATGTCCAGAACTGGTCATGGACCGACGGACCCAATATAGACGTGATCTGCACGTCTATCCGACGTCCAATGTTTAGTGGGCTAGCTATGATAAAACCACTACGTTATACAGCAGTATACATTATATGGCACTCAGGAGCTCCAATAAACTACATACAACAATTCGTTAACCATCTGTAACATTTACCATAACAGGAGCAGCTCAGGGATAATTAGCAATAGTTGATGGGCAACAGTTAATAGTCTGCTATCTTGGCTCTTTTAGTAACCTAGCGCTTAGCATAGTTATATTAACTTGCTTATAGATTTATATTTGGGCATGCATTTTACATAAACAATGGAGCTAACTGTTTACATCACGTATGTGTCCAAATGCACTATTAAACTAATATATATTAATGAACAAGCTAGTTTCCCCATCCTAAGCACTAGCCGTTAGCATAGTGATATTAGCTTGCTTATAGATCCATATTTGGACAGGCATTTTACAGAAACAATGGAGCTAACTGTTTACATCACGTATGTGTCCAAATACACTATTAAACTAATATATAAATAAACAAGCTAGTTTCCCCATGCTAAGCGCTAGCGGTTAGCATAGTGATATTAGCTTGCTTATAAATCCATATGTGGATGTATATTACAGAGATGCCATGGAGCTGATGGTTTACATCAGTGTTTAATAGTCTAAATGAGATGATATTCCTTTTAATCACTGCCATTTACACTCGGTTCGGCATTTTCCCCAAACACTCCAATAGTATTAACACTGCTACAAAGTTATCATTAGTGCCTAAAACAGTAACATCTGATTATCTTATATATTAAACATTACCTGGTAAGTTTGTGGAGTTGAAAATTAAGTGAAAATTATAACGTTATCACGCTATAATTCACTGTATACTCCATGATGTTGAGTCCTGGAGCTGATATCCGGAAAGGTTCCGTGTTCAGTTGCGTTTTGTAAGGGAAAAAACATTTCTCAAAAAACATTTATAAGGGAAAAAAAGCACATTTTTAAAAGGAAAAAAGGACATTTATAAGGGAAAAAGAAACATTTATAAGGGAAATAAGCACATTTATACGGGAAAAAAAACGCATTCATAAAGGGAAAAAGCATACATTTATACAGGAAAAAGCATACATTTATAAGGGATAAAAAGCACATTTTTAAGGGAAAAAGCATACATTTTCAAGGAAAAAAAAAACTCTTACAAGGAAAACACACACATATACGGGACAGATGATTTGCCCTTCTGGGCCACCGTAAGTTTCAGGTTAGATTTAGCAGAATATTTAGATTAAGTAATATAGCCAACTAATTTATTTTGATTTAGAACAACTTAAAAAATTTGGTTTGATTTACCTTCAGAAATTAGTTTACATGAACTTAAAAATTTTAAGTTAAAGTAAATGGTTTATTTACATTACATCAATGATCAAAAAATTAGATGTGACAGATTACTTCAATTTTTTTAAGTTGAGCCAGTGTTATATTTTTTTCAGTGTACCACATGCCTCCAAACCACTGAAGTTACTTCAAAATAAAAGATTATATTTTTGATGTACAAAAATAAAATAATTTTTTTTCCCTACAACTTGACCTTTTCCATGATATTAATTAAAAGTCACCATTCTACTCATAAATACAGGTATAACATTTTACGGACATATACTATGCTAATAATAAAGCTTTCAAGTTGGAGGAAGATGCTTTCATATCATTTAGCCTTCTAGTAAATTGACAATGTAGGGTCATCTAAAATTATAGGGTCCCTAAAATTCACAAAAATTCTTTAAAATTAATTAACTTATTTTCAAGATAAAGAAAAAAAAAATGATGACCAGAATAACCAGACTAGTTATAGATGCTGTAAAGTGATAAAAAAGGAAACTGCTATTGTGAACTTTCCTAAGTACAAATCGGCATTTTATAAAAGGAATAGCACAAATATTACAAATATAAAATATAAAGCGTGGCTTACTCTATATCTATTGTTTATGACTAATACATTCTTAATTGTTAACCTTAGTGATCCTATTCTCAACGCGGCTCAGTACGCAGTCTGCATAGGGCACCAACTCCTAGGGGGGCACCATTCCAGCTGCTCAAAAAAATTGTTTTTATATGTTATAATAATAAATTAATATTAATAATATACATATACAAGTAAACAAAAATATAAACGTATATCTTGCATTTTACAGTGAACGCAGGGTAGGCTAAGCACACGTGATGACGCGCAGCCCTTACCTCTGTTACGGCTGCCAATTTGGCCAAAAATGATAATAATTGAACAATATGCCTTGTCCTGGAAAGAGACATCAACAGTCCGGCGCCGAGAAACGAAAGAAAAAAAAAAAGCCCAAGATGAAGCTCGTGCATCACTTTCAGGTACAATCATAATCCTGTGAAACTTAATTTTATTCTGTCGATGTTAAAAATGTGTTTTAAGTGACGCTTCCTGTAACTTTTGCCTCTGCTAAGCGAAGTTTTTCTAAAATGAAGCACATCTATATCACAAGAGCGCATGAGTGGTCTGGCAATTGTCAGCATCAACTCTGAATTAGCAAAGGCTTTATGAAGAGCTCATTTACGACTTTGCCTAAAAAAAAAAGCAGAAGTGCGCTTCAGAAATTTTGAACTTTGGAAAGCTCCAGCAGATGACAGTGTTGATTTCATTTCAGTTTTTTATTGTTTGTTTTATTTATTATAAATGTTTTATTTAAAGTGTAATTTTAGTTTGTATTTTTTTGCTGTAGAGCTACAATTGTAATTTATAAATGATACAATTTATTTATGTATTGACTTTTATTTGAATAAAGTTCTATTTTGGCCCCTATAGTTATTTTATTTTTACTTCCGTAATATTTAGGGGAGGGGGCACAAAAGTAAATTAAGGAACATCAGATATAAAAAGTTAAATCACACTAGTACATTATTTGTCAATTATTCATTCAAGAATTGTCATGGCAACCCATGACAATTATTCATGTCAAGAATTGTCATGGCAACCCATCAATGGGTTGTGCACTCCTTTAACAATAGAAAACAACATGGAAATCGTAGGGCATATTTACATTTATATTTATTTATATTTTTATTTATAGCTTTTGCAGCATTACCCAGATCAGCTCACAGAAGTGGATTTATAGTTCAGTAAAAACTGCCTGTGCTGCTGATTGTGATTATATCTACTGTAGTAAACAATTGTTATTATATAACAGTAATCTAATTGGACAAGATGCTGCTAGACAAGAAATCACTTTTGTCACACTTTTGGTTAACACATTAAAATAATGAGTTAGAAAGTTTAAACATATTCAGTTCATTTGATGTTCATTTGATTTAACAGCTCATTTAAATTTTTGCTTGAGTAAACTCAATATTAAAAACTAAAAATTGGCTTCAGTTCGTTTTATCAGTAGGACTTAAGTAGCTTCAAGTTTTTTTATTGATCTGCTTCCAAGACAAATTCCTTATTGCTAAAAAATATATCTAATTATTTTATTTAAAAAAATATATTTTCATTATTTGGTTTCACTTGATCTGTGTACTTGATTACAGAGGTAATAAAATAAATTTAAATTAAAGATGGCTCTACGTTTACCATATTAAAAAACAAAATACTGACTCATTCACTCAATCATCATCTATACCGCTTTATCCTATATTTAGGGTCACGAGGGCATGGACCCTATCCCGGAATACTTAGGGCATTTTATTAATAATTACTTTATTATAATATTACAGTTTATTATAATTTACAGTATTGCTGATCTTACTTATGTTTTTGTTCTTGTATTGTTTAATAACAGTCTTAACATCTGCCTTAACACTGTGCATGCAATATCCCACTTATGTGACATATTTAGGTTTGCAAAACTTGATCCATACTTTTGATTGCTTTGAAAATGTATCATTTCAAAACATTTACATTTAGGTATTTGACGGACATTCTTATCCAGAGCGACTTACAAAAGTGCTTTGAAGTTTCCATCATTGTATAGATCCTTACACACACTACCTTATAAAGTATCATAATACTGTATCATAATTACCCTATCAGTCAAACACAGTTGGGAGGGGGATTTTATTATTTTTTCTGTTTTCATTTTATTGATTTATTTTTTGGGGTGTGGTTAAATGGTGGACAGAGGCATACCTGCCAGGTGTGTGTTCCAGTAGTCCAGTCTTTCACATAAATTTGTCTTCATGTATTTTTGTCTCAGGAATCTTAATTTATATTAACTTTTAAATCACCCTTGCTGTGTGAAAAAACAAACAAAAAAAAAACTCTTCCCAACAGGGTTTGACTGATGATACTTATTTAGCAACCTAGTAACCAGTGTAAGGATCTATCCAATGATTAGAAACTTCAAAGCACTTTTGTAAGTCGCTCTGGATAAGAGTGTATGCCAAATGCCTAAGGTTTAAATATAAATGTGGTACTTATGCATCCCTGCCATGGGGTTCATTCTTATGAGCCTACATTATGTAGATCGTTGAAGATGGAATAGGTGTCCCTAAACATTGCCTTTTTGCAATACCATGCATGTACTGTAGTCAGAGGACTCGAGCATGATTTTGTAGTTAAGCCTGGGGTACCTAATTTTTCTAATGTTTAAAAAGGTTATATATATATATATATATATATATATTTTTTTTTTTTTTCTCTTTGACGTGCCTTTATTCTATCTCAGCATTCATTTCCTTTGACAGTGTGGGTTATGAGAGTTCACACATGATCACATGACCAGCATGCTTTGCAGGAAGTATTTGTATTATTTTCTTTACTGAGAACTTGTATGATTTTCTTCACTGTGAAGACTTTAAAATGAATTATAAATGGAAACAAAAAGGTACGGAAGTATTACAAAATGCAATAATAATCTGTAATGCAGTTTATACAATGTTATATTGTATACTGTAAGCACTTCAGACAAGCACTTATTATAGAACCGTAATCAGGCTAGTTTCGTAAAGTAATGAGCGTGTCAACATAAGATTTAGGATGTAAAACCAAAATTAGAAGGAAGTGCTAAATATAAAAGAAGCTTGTTGAGCAATGATTTGTAATAATATTTTACTTCTTGTTTCATTTACTGTCGTGCATTAGTTACAAAACACAACAGACTGAAATACGAGAAGATAGCTAACTAAGTAGCTAACTTGCAAAAGGTTTAGAAGCAATTAATATATTTAAGATCCAAATAATTGGATAGGTCAACTAGTTACTATAGATGTTTATGTTTACAGTTAATAATTTACACTTGCACAATGATAGATAATTGCATCAGCAGCTGTAAAGGAATTGAGAGTAGTCAAAAGAGCTGCTTGCAAAGGTTTCCGTTTCCATCCTGCTGTTGTTTTTTATTAAGAATGATCCAAATATCACATAGTGCACATTGCAGCTGTTATCTAGATAGCAAAGATAGAGTATAAGTGGTTGTCAAATCTCATGTTGTATATGTTCTAAATGTTTGTGGCATCTCTCGGTTCTCAATTTGATTTTACTTATACTACTTAGGTTATTGATGCTGATTGAAGATCCATACATCAAAGCAGCTGGACCTTTCACCAATACTTGTGTCTTAGACTCATTGTTAGCTGCCCTTCATACAACTTATATCTTATATCCAAACATAGAAGATCTTATGGACAAAAATGACTTTTTCAGAACAGTTATGTCTTTGTTAAAAGACAAGAAGTATATTGAGACTCGAGATCTCTGTGTCAAAGGGACAAATCTTGGTAAAGTTAACCTTAAGGGCAATATCAGAGATTATTTCCCTCTGTTTGCTAAACTGCCATGTGAAGAAATTCCCTATAAGCAAACCCTCCCAAAAGATAATGCTATCTACAAAGAAATACCCAGGTAAGTGTCCAAGCAACTTAAAAAACTAGTCACTGTCATTATAAATGATAAATACATATGCTCTGATTGTAATAATTCATTTTAAATTATTTAGCATGTTTTTAAAAAAATAACTTCATACATAAGAAGCTTAATTTACAGCAAAAAGCCATAAATAATTTTATGAATACTCAGTGTACATTCCTTAATATGTAAAATATATTTCTTTCCTAAACATACAGTAATGTGATGTTTGTCTTGGCAGCAAACTTAAGGATTGTGGAGATGTAATTGTTTTGGGTAACCCATTTGATCCAACTCTAATTCTGGTTCATCGTGAAGTTCACAATGATCTGTACCAGGATTGCAAGAATAGAGGACTGCCACCCTTTGTTGATGACGAAAAAAGGTAAGTCTACATATGCATTAACAATTATTTTACAGTATGTGAACCTTTTATAATTGCATGGTTTTCTGTATTAGTTTGTTATAAAATGTGAGCTGATTTTCAAGTTAAGAATATTGACAAATATAATGTGCCAAAATAATAACAAATAATAATAGAATATATTATAATATAATTATAATAGTGATCTGATCTTTTATGTCTTTATTAAAAACAACCATGAAAACCACACAGTGATACTGTAGTGGAAAAGGTATTTGAATCCTTGAGTTAATGAACTCAAAAGCTAACTGGAGTCAGGTGTTAGCATACCTAAAGTCTTATAGTTAATATGATTTGGAGTTGTGGACTAGAGATACTTTGACTGATAAAAAAACGTTCAAACTTTTGAGTTCGCTCTGCACATAAAGAATACACTTATGTGAGTCATGCCTCGCCAAAAAAGAGCTTTCAGAGGATCCACGATAAAGAGTTTTTCATTTACATAAAACTGGAAAGGGTTTTCTCAGTCTACAGTTAGGCAAATAATCTACAAATGAGGACATTTTTTGACTGTGGCTATACTCTACCAAGAAGTGGGAGGCCAGTCAAAATTGCCCAATGAGGTAAAGCAACAACCCAGAGTGACAGCCAAAGATATGAAAGCATCATTGGAACTGAATACTGTATTCATGAGTCTACTTTACATAAATCATTAAACAAGCAGTTTCATTAAACGAGATATACAAACATATAACAAACATCTAAATCAGTTCTGCCAAGATGAATGGGATAAAATTCCTCCTAAATGATGTGCAGGATCTGATTCACAGTTGCATGAAGCACCTGGGTGAGGTTAAGCGAGGTCATCAAGGATGGTCATCTAGTTATTAATTCCATTGGTTCATTTACATTTTTCATGACCATTTTAAATGTTGAATGAGTATGTTCAATAAAGACAAGACATTATATTTGTCAATACTCTTAACTTAGATAAGGATCAGATTATATTTTATGACAGGTTAATGCTAAAAAATATGATTTTTTTTTCGTTTAATTTTTTTATTTTACAAAGTTTACATACTTTTCTTGCCACTGTATATAGTATACAGTATATAGTATATATACTGTATATATACGTATATTTGTGACCTTTAGCTCAGGGAGCACCACAGACACGAGGTGAGGTCTTACCAGAAAAGGGTCATTTTATTAGGAAAAATGGGGAAAGGAAAGGGTTTTAAGGAGGGAGGAGAGAAAGAAGGAGAGGAAAGTGGTAAGGTATGCACATTCAGGTCTAGTGGCAGTGCCCAGCTGGCATGTTGGCACTCAGCTGGTGAGTGATGGTGGTAGGCAGAGTGTCAGAATGAATCTGCATGAAAAGCAGCTCCTGTGGGCTCTTTTGCATGGGTTTCGCAATTGTGGCCAACTGGACTCACACAGATTTTCTAGATTGTGGCTGCAGACCTAACATGTCTAACGTGATTGCAGTCAATTCCCAGCAGGGAAAGAGGGCCTTAACATCAGATGCAGCAGCCTTTTCCTCTTCGGACGCTGGATCGTAACGGCTGGCACTTGATGGAAGTGAAAGTGCCGCAGCAGCTCATTCAGTCATTAGTGGCTCCTTTACGGCGATCTAATGGTGGTGCTGAGTCCACCTGCCTTTGAAGTCTGCCTGTCACTAATTCATCTGGGATCTGAAGTTTGATACTCAGGCTTTGTTCATGTTGTAGGCAAAAGTGGCCTATATCTGATTAATTTTTATGGTGTTTAAATTGTGTTTTTTATCTGACTTATATATTATTATTATTATTATTATTATTATTACTACTACTACTACTAATAATAATAATAATACTTGACAATATTAAAACAATATGATGCACAACTTTTAACACCTACTGTACATTATTTCTCACTGTGATAACATTTTTAGCTGTTCCAAACAAACAAATAAATACAAGGATGAGTCTGAGTTACATTTGGGCAAAAACATCACCATAAAATAAGCCACTTTTACCTGTTAATGTACCCTAAAGTTTATTTGTTTATTTATGTTATTTTCCTTTCCCCCTTTTTTTTAGGTGCTTTGCCCTTCAGTTTTTGCTGCTAGGCAAAAACGAGCACATGACTATGTGCTTCCAGTCCTCAGAAGACAAGTGGCATCTGTATGACAATGATCCAACACAGCCTTCATTTCAGCCTTTCGACCTTAAAAGCCTTAAAGAATATGGCATTTATTTGGCTGGATATGTTAACAAAGCCCAAGGCCAGCAATATAAACATAGTAAGAGTTGCATTTTAATCTCAGTTTTAGTTTTACATTTATTAACTCTCTGTAAGACCTTGACTTGGAGTACCACAGACACACAGATACCAGGTGAGGTCTTCATCAAAAGGAAGTGGGTTTTTTTTTTTATTTCTTTTTTTTTTGTGCTATTATTATAATTATGCAAACAGTGCAAGGGCGAAGATTTGCTCTCGACATTGGTGGGGACCTATGACTCCAAACCCCCCCCCCATCCCCTGCCTGGCACTGCTTTGATTGCTAGTATTAATAAGTAAACTTTCACTCGAAATGCAATTCATTAAGTTAAATTAAGGAATAGTGTAATGTTAAAGGAATGTTTAATAACTGACAACAAGATAGTTTAATAAAGACTATTCTTTATTGAGCCATAGTGCAAACGAAACATCTCAAACATCAGTATATATAAAAGTAGATCACATCTAAACATGAACTACTGTTAGGTACCACACAACAGCTCAATGCCCATTGCTCCCATATGAAGGAGGCAAAAAGACCCTTCTCTCCATCGCTGTCTGATATACAGCAGTTGTTTATGTTCTGTCACCTGACAAAACAGGATAAACACATGCCATTTAAACAGCATTCATTTTATTTCACTTCTTCTGTGTCTTAATGTGCAAATCTCGAATCAAATCATTAATGTTTGCCAAGTCAGTGTATGCATTTTTAAAATTATTTGTGCGAAGTGGATTGTCTAGTGGTGAACTGTCAACAAAATTCTAGCCATGGCAATATTAGTATGTAGCATATCAATTTCCTTCACAAGACTGATTTCTGACAAACAGTCGTCATTAGATTAGGAGAACTGACAGGGATCATATTTATACTTTTACATTTAGCTGTTTAATCTGCTGTTAGTTTTAAGTCCGTATTCACAGACTATAGCCTGTCCTGCTATAATGAATGTGCGTCAAAGTCTTAAAAACAAAACAAAACAAAAACCCCATTAGCATTAACGTTAACTGTTGTCGTTGCTTTGATGGACTTTGATAGATTCACTAGCGAACTTAAAGTGACTTACACTTTTCTTTGAAAAAAAGCTCCTTATGTCCAGCTTTTTTTTTTTTTTTTTGCTTGCACTGAAAAAAAATCCATTGCATTTGGCGCTGCTTGTATCTGAACGCAGCCATAGCCTCTCACATGATAGCAGGGAAAGGCACAGTCAAAATGTTAATATGTGTTTTGGGGGCGGGAGGACTCAAGGAGAGAACGTGATATATCCCTTTCTGCGTGTCTAGGTTAATGTTGACAGCACGATTTTTTAAAGTGGATTAAATTATTGGTGGGGATATTGGTGGGGACACATCCCCTCCGTCCACCCTAAATCTACGCCCCTGAAACAGTGACTTAAATACAAAAACACTATCAATCAATGCAAATCAACAGAAATAAGGGGAAAAAGGCCATAAAGGAAAAGAGACATTGACAAAAAGCTACTACTACTACTTCTCTTATTACTACTGCTAATACAACTATTACTCCTACTTCTACTACTACTACTACTACTACTACTACTAATAATAATAATAATAATTATTATTATTATTATTATTATTATTATTTGTTGATATTAACTAAGGCTGCCCTCGATACCATCATAGCCATAGCTTAAATCGGCTCCTGATGGTACAGTAGGTACTCTAAAAATATTTACCCCTGATGCCATGTTTCTGCACCAAGTAAATCAGAATCAGAAGGAGTTTTATTGCCAAGTACGTTTGCATGTACAAGGAATTTGTTTTAGTGACAGAGCTTCCAGAACAAAAAAAATGACAAGAGAAAACAGCATGACAAAAAAAAAAAAAGGTTGACATCAAATGGAGTAGGGTGTGAGATACTTTAAAATTTTAAAAGTTACATAAATATATGTGGTATTGTACACAATATTGCACATATATTTATTGACATTTAGAATGATGTTTAACTGTTTATGAGGTAGATTGCCCGGGGAAAAAAACCCGACGGCAAAAGTTGAAATAGAAGGTGGCTTGGGTGTGAGGGGTCCAAAGTGATATTCCGAGCCCTTTTCTTCACTCTGGATATATACAGTTCTTGCAGCGTGGGCAGGGGAGTGCCAATAATTCTTTCAGCAGTCCGAACCATCCTTTGTAGTCTTCTGATGTCTGCTTTCGTAGCTGAGCCAAACCAGACAGTTATTGAACTGCACAGGACGGATTCAATGACGGGGCATGAGGCCAGATTATTGTTTTGAAAGATGTGTTGAGTTTGAGTGATGCCCTTGTCTGCCTTTGTGCGGGGGTTCATTAGTTTCTTGTTAACTCTGAAATCTAGGTTGTTTCCGATGAAGGAATATTTGGATGGTGCAAAAGGAGTGTCCGTGCTTTGATAAAATTTTTACCAAGCTGTCAGAGTTTCTGCTTTTGAATGTTTTAAAACAGGGGTGCTTTCTGATTGTCCAGAGATTTAAACCAGGTGAGGGTGGGCTGTGTTGGGGTCATTGAAAAAGGGTTAATTTAGGGAGTAAATAACTATTAAAATGACAATATTCTGCCCAAGGACGATGGTAAATTAACCCAGTGTTCAAAATCTATTATTTTGAGTAGTGAAGTGAAATTGAGCCCAAAGAACTCTGACAGCTTATGGGAAACACTGATGTCTAAATAAGTAAAGGGATGTGTGGTGTATGGGTTTTGCTTGTTGAACTAAAAAATAGTACATTAAATTAAACATTCAACATTCTACATGTGTGGGTGGATGTGAGTCTACTTTTTATGAAATCGGTATGTAGGGAAGTGCTTTGTCAATGATTTTAATATCTACAGTAAGTTAATTAAAGAGAGTGAAATTCTCAGAAAGGAGCAGTGAAATTGTGGCAGTGTTCATTGAGTGGTGATAAGACGGACCAAAAGTGTTTTTAGAACTCCATTGGGACCTGATGCTTCATTATTTGTCAGTTTTAGAGTGTTAGAGCAGTGGAACGTTTATGGTGTGTTATGGGTGATTCAAGGCTGTTTCTGTGATATTCACTGAGTTGTGGTAGAAATCATTTGATGTCAATGAGAAATTAATTGATGTCCTTTTGATTTGGGTCTTTTTCTGATGAATATAATGTACTATAAAACCTTGGTTTTAGACTTGGTCTTTTTGAATAAAAGACATGGTTTATGCTGCTGAATCCTTCCCTGACGAAATCCTCTTGTCTTAGTCTATGAATCAGAAATTGAGTATAATTATTTAATTCAGTTTAAATTAATTATTTTATTTTGTTTAAATTTACTAAAATCTTTTTAATTCATTCTGGGTTTCTTCTGTTTGGTTATTTATATTGATGATTTCAAGTTGTTTATTTGTTTGTAGCTCAGCTTCTTGATCATTTTCTTGATTCTCTTTTAATGAATAGAGAAAGAAATTCTTTGTGAGGACTGTTTTCTCTGCTTCCCTCAAAACAGACAGAATTACAGGGAGTCATTCATCTCTAGGAAGCATGCCTACTCTTTTTTTATATGATTGTATTAAATCACCATCTGGTAATAGTATACTGTACTGTAGTAATGATGGATACTGTAGTTGTGTATATATGAGTGAATATGATTCTGTATGTGTATATGTGAATGTACTGTATATGTAGCACGTAGCACTGTGACACCACTTAAAAGGAGTGGGAGTAAATAATCAGGAAAAGGCAGTGTTGTGGAGTCAATAAACAAAAACTATTTTATTACATACAAGACAATAAGTATTTCCAAAAACACACAACAGGCCTCTAATGCAAATACCCCCCCAAAAAAAAGAAAGAAAAAAAAAAACCATGGATGGCCACAGGTTACCTACAGTATATTGGTGTACAGACAAACATGCCCTCACTACAATCCAGCTCACAGCAAATAACACTGCAAACCTATGAAAGAAAAAATAAAGTGACCAAGCCACTGCTAGTATATTGCCGCTGTGCAAAAGGCAAATCTACTACGACCTCCATTCAATAAACAAATTGAGGATGTATAAAAGAAACAAAACAAATAAAAACTTCATCGTTCTTTGACTTGCTAATCTAATGTTTCAATACCATACTGTACGTTAAATCTGCCGCGAAAACCAAAATAAAAGAACAAATCCCATCACTTCCTTTTATAACATTGAGGCTGATGGGATTTGTAGTTCCCCAAAAGGCATCTTATTACATATACATGCATGTAGTTGATTGTAGTATTGATTTTGTATATGCATGTGTGCATGACATGGTATTGCTAGACAAACAAAACTAAGAAGACAGCGAATTTGTGAGGTCAGATGCTGATGTTGGACGAGAAGGCCTGGCTCACAGTCTCCGGTCTAATTCATCACAAAGGTGTTCTATCAGGTTAGGGGTCAGGTAAGGTCAGGTCAGGACTTCTTGATCCAGTAGATAATGGCAAGGTTGGAAATTAGGAAATTAAATTAGATTCTTTTCATCATCACCAATAATAAGAAAACACATTTATATCTCCAGAAATGTATTTGCAAATGTGATAAAATGATTACAAACTAAGAAAACATATGAAACCATTATGATAAACTACAAAACAAACAACCAGTACAACCACTTTTTCTCTCTGCAAGGTGGATGAAAATAAATGCATACCATACAAACAAAGCACCCATTTCCCCAGACTGTCTTTTTTATCAGATGGTTCTGCATCTTCCTCATTATCATCAATTCAATTCAATTAAATTAAATTTTATTTGTATAGCGCTTTTAGCAATTTTCATTGCCGCAAAACAGCTTTACACAGTCAAAAGAATTATTTAAGTTTGTATGAAATGTGAATTTGTATGAATCAAAATGGTCTGTTTGTCCCTGGTGAGCAAGCCGAGGGCAACAGTGGCAAGGAAAAACTCCCTGAGATGGTAATAGGAAGAAACCTTGAGAGAAACCAGACTCAACAGGGAACCCATCCTCATTTGGGTGAAACAGAAAGCAGTAAATGATCTGCATTTATACAGTGTGTAGGGTGGAAGGCAGTTCAGCTATAATAGCTGATGTTAATTGATGTTAATATGGAGTCCAGGTAGTTATTGAAGACCCAGGTAGACTTGTAAGAAGTTCCAGTCATGAACTATCAAACTGTCAAGTCCCCAGAGAAACAGTTGCCAACACCAGTCAAGGCCAGAACCGTCTTCTAGGTAGAGAGAACCATCCCCAGACACCAGACACATCCCAGAGAGACACATGGGGCATCCATGTGATGAGATCTTTAACCAGAAGCGGGGCACCAGGATGGGTCAGACAGGTCCGGAGGGGCAGAGGGAGTCTGGATCACTGGCAGCTCAGGAACGACATGTGTAGCTCTACAGAGAGAGAGAGAAAGAGTGAAAGGGGGAGACAGGAGGAGAGAGGAAAGAAAAAGCGGGGGGGAAAGAGAAGAAGAGAAGAGATGGCAGTTAGGTATGGTCACTGATAACCTCAAGACTTTCACAATCAGCTTTGTCACTGTAGTCCAGTGGTTCTTTATCAACATCATCATCATCATCATCATCAACATCAACATAACCACATAAACATACAAAAATGTACATGTTTTGTTTTGAAACAATATGCAAAACAATATGTACTGTATGTCAGCCCTTTAATGTTTACTGTATATTTACATTTCTTGAACTTACTATGGCAACCAGCCCTATGGTTTTAACCTCGCAATAGCATTGCTGCTATATTCACTGGCAACAGGTCGATTAGCCTTGCGTTTACTGTAGTGCATCTTTAATAGAAATATCTTTCTCACCACATTACAGCAAAACTACTAACTGCATTCATGGTTTAAGTTACCACCACAGATTCTTAACACTCATGTCTTACTCAAAGATATTTACATCTCATTTGGAGGAATAAAAACCAACCTGTAGTTAGGAGCAAAGAGGCACAAAACTTTAGCTTGTGTTTAGCTTGGCTGCAGGACTTAATCAGCAACACCTGTGCCCGTGTTCACAAAGCTTCTTAAGTCTAAAAGTTGCTTGTAGTGATGAAATTGTAAGAAAGTTCTTAGAATTATGACATCTTCTTAGAATCTCCCCTTAAATTTAGGACTAAATCTCAGTAAAGATAAGAATGATTTACAAAACATCTTAGCCATAAAAACAGCTCCTAAGGTATAAATTGTTAAGAATAAAGGGGAGGACTTTTAAGATGCTTAAGAGTTTCTATAGCAGAGGAAAAACAAACACTAAACATGAAGTTAAAAGTAAACACTGCTCTTCTGTTCAGTTTGGTTTTCTTGTTTATTAGTCTCTTCTATCCCTCTTGGATTGTTGGTTACATACCATCCAAAACTTAAATAGACAGTCCTGCAATCATGTAAATTGGTAAAAGCTGAGCCATTTTGATCCCATCAATCTAAAATGGATTACAAGTACTGAAATCAGTACGGTAAATAAATGTAAAAACTTTAATATAGTAACTACTCTGTGGTAATTGGTTGTTTCCAAAGTAGACACATTTTCAACATTTGGCTGTTTGAATTAACTTTAACATATTTAGCCTAGAGCAGAAACTTTTCATAAAAGTTGTATAGTCATGATTAATTTCTTCATATACAAACCTTATGATTTTACTGTCTATTTTCAACTCATATCATATATTCTATTTTCACAAAAGCGCATTTTAAGTCCGTTTCAGATGTTTTTATCAATTAATCACAGTCCTTGGCTGTGTTCCGTTCCGAAGTATACTTCACAGGGTGCTCCCTCCTCCCTGCTCCTTTTGCAGGGAATGTTAGTGAAGGGAACTTCCATTGACAAAATTCCACCATTTGGAACAATCTGCGAAGATTTTTTTTTCCCGATTACTAGCCTACTGTATATAATGCTAAGGATTTCCTGATTAAATTAAAATGTGAATTTTTGTGTCCTTTTAATATGATGTCGTCCTTGATAATAATGATAATAAATATATAAACCCTTTTTCGAGCTCCATTTTTACACACTCCAGCGAGATGCAATGATTGATGGGAATTTTTTTATTCCTTTTTCCGGTGAAGTGAACACATGTTGTTTACTTGTTCCCTACACCTTTCGCAGTTCCCTTTGAACTAAACATTTTCACTCCCTGCGGTTTGGAATCACACTTAACATGGCTGAACACCCTGTGAAGTATACTCGGGAGAGTACTTCAGGCCGATTGGAAAGCACCTTTTGAATTGCTGCGTCATCCCTAGCAATGCGGTCAACCACACCTCCTCATTAAGATAAGGGTTTTTGTACTTCTTGTCCTCAGAGTTGCTCTAGCGAGGGCACTGGTGGCTCAGTGGTAGGTGTTTCGCCTGCTATACGGAAGGCCCAGAGTTTGATTCCCAGCCAGTGCCCAAACCCCCTAGCCACTGGATGCAGTGCTGGTCCCAAGCCCGGATAAAATGGGAGGGTTGCGTCAGGAAGGGCATCCTGCGTAAAACCTGTGCCAAGTTGTTGTGCGGACTGGGTATTCCGCTTGCCTGAGGCAGCCGAAAGACAAACAACGTCCTCAGAGTTGCTCTGATAAGTTTCCTAAATTAGGTTCTAAGAAGCTTTGTGAAAATGGGCCCAGGTCTCAGTGGGCTTTTAGCTTCCTCCCAGCAATGAGCACCATCTAGTGACCTGTTTGACAGTGTTCACAGGAGAGTACAAAGCACAATGTATTTACTGTAACATTTATCATTTTCGAAAACATAAGAAAATAAATGTAAAAAACTGGGGTCTCTTGAATAACTACACATTATAAAGATTGTTTAGCTGACATCGTAGTGAATCTATTTAGATATAATTTTACGATAATAGGACCTATACAGTATTTCCAGTAATATTGTTAAAAGTCTGTTGGCAGCATACAAAATGTTCAACATAAGCTAGCATGCAAGCTGTTGTTTCTCTGTCTCGTTCTCTCAATGCATTGCATTTTTGGCCCCATCAATAAGCCAAAAGTGGGCCAACAGACAAAATTATGTTGGGCCAACCACTGATGTCAACATGGGCCCAATAAATACACTGCCGTTTGGCCAACTTTGGCCTGACATCGGAGAACTAACAAAAGGTTACCAAAATTATGCTGATGTTGGGCCAACAAAGCAGTGAAAAAGTGATGAAATTCTAATAAAATTCTTAGAATTATGACATTTTCTTAGAATTTCCCCTTAAATTTTGGGCTAAATCTTAGTAAAGATAACGATGATTCATGAAACCCCTTAGCCCTAAAAACAGCTCCCAAAGTAAAATATTGTTAAGCGTAGAGAGGAGGACTTTTAAGAGACTTAAGAGTTTTTATAGCAAAGGACAAAAGGGTGGAAAGAATAAATGTTCTCCAAGCACTAAAAGTAAACACTGCTGTTCTGTCCAATTTGGTTTTCTTTTGGATTGTTGGCTACATACGATCCAAAAGTGCAACTTAAATAGGCTGTCCTCAATCATGTAAATTAGTAAAAAGCTGAGCCATTTTGGCCCCATCAATATAAAATGGATTACAAGTAATAAAATCAGCATGGTAAAAAAATATAAGAACTTAAGTCACTACTGTGTGGAAATTGGTTGCTTAAAAAGTAGAACATTTGGCTGTTTTAATTACCTTTAAGATATTTAGACTATATCAGAAACTTTGGATAAAGTAGCCTGTAGTCATGATTATACAATTTCTTTATTTACAAACGGTATGATTTCACTGTCTATTCTATTATCACATATTCTATTTTCACAAAGAGCGCATTTAACCGTTACAGGGGGCAGAGGTAATTTTTCATCAACCAATCACAGTCCTTGAATTGCTGCATCATCCCTAGCAACAGGGTCAACCACGCCCCCTCACTAAGATAAAGGTTTTTGTACTTTCCTTCCTCAGTGCTGCTCTGAGAAGTTTCCTAAATCACTTTTAGGTTAGGACTCCCAGCTAGGACTTATTAAGCTAAGATAGGAGTTATCTAAGAGAATTCTAAGAAGCTTTGTGAATACGGGCCCTGGGCTATATCACTTATAACATTATGAACTTCACACATAATGCAAACAGTGACTAATCAAGTAACTCTAACTGCCATTCCTGCCTATCCAAGTTGCCCATTTTTATAATTTTTTCTTTTGTATGCCCCAATTTCCTTGGTATATATTTAACCCCTTTTCTTTGTTTCACTCTATAGGCATCCCCGAGACTGGAGAAGTAGCAGGAGCAATGCCTTTTAATTCAGGTGCACACAGCTCCAACTTGGATCCAGTAGAGAATATGGAATGGGAGTGTTCTTGCCCCTTATCTATTCCTGAGACCAGGGACGGACTTGGAACAAAGCCCATCCTTCCAATAGTCAGTAACCAGGAACACCAAGTGGAAGACACAGAAATGCCAACCTGCAGCAGCTCAGATTCCGATTAAAAGGTGATTTAAAAATATATATTTTATTGTAAAAATAACTTGGACAGTTTGTAGAACAAGATTGTCTACAATCTGATTGATGCAGTCAAAGCCCTAGCAAAAGTTTATTCACCAAGTCAGCAAAAAAAACCTATTTGGAAAACTGACTTCTGTCACTCATTTTATAGACACTGCTCTACAGCAGTGGTCTCCAACCCTTTTTGCACCATGGAATGGTTTTATTTAAGACAGTTTTCCATGGACCAGCCATCCTATGCTTGTAACAAAGCATAATAAAGTACTGTACATATTATATACAACATACCATAACACAGAATCCATGTGAGTCAGACGTTTGTTTCCCTGTGACGAGATATTCCCACATAGGAGGGATGGGGGATAGTGAGGAAGTGTATTCCTCATGTCCCCTCTGCTCCATAATTTCATTATCGTTGCTGTCACTGTAGACAAACCCGTTTCTAGTACCTAGTTGTTAAAGTCATAATGTTATAGTGTTTAAATTTTACAAAAATAAATCAGCTTGAAGAATGAAAGCTTTTTTTTTCCATACCAGGCAAGGACCAGCGGAAATCAAGGATGGGATCCTGCAGGGAGATGACCCAGAAATAATGTGTTTGTTTTTTATTACAGTATTAATAACCAAATCTTCGGTGTTAACTTCTGGGTTCACACCATACCTTTCAATCCACAATAGCTGCTTGCACACAGTTGTACAGTGTCTCTCAATCTACAACTGCTGAATCAATGTACGAATGGAGAGATGTAGACACTACTGTAGCACACTGTGCCGCTGAATCTTGGAAAGGTGAGGTAAGAGCACTAGGGTACATTGCCCCTCAATTTACAGATGCTATGGTGCAGACACTAGAGCACAGTGCTTCTCAAGCTACAAATGCTGAGGTGTGGACACGAGTGTACAGTGCCCCTTAATATCCAAATACTATTGCATGGACAGTAGATTACAGTTCCCCCTTAATCTGCAAACACTATGGGTCATACACTATGGTACATTGCCCCTCAATCTAAAAAAAATTTTTTTAGACATACAGTAAGGGTCCAGTGTCCCTCAATCTATAAATGGTATCACATGGACAGTAAGGTACAATGCCCCACAATCTACTAATGCTGAGGTGTGGAGACTAGGGTTCAATCTACAACCACGTAATTGTAATTGTTTTTTTTTTTTGTTTTTTTTTTTAATCAGAAAAGTGCCAAACTGCATTCTGCTTGGATTACACATGTATGGATTCTAAACTCATGGGTGCTAAACTGGCTGCTCTGCTGTAATTGAGAATGCCTGGTGCTTTATGAGTGCAAAATATGGCAATAAAGACCCTGTACAATTGTGAAACTGAAAACCGGTATAATGGAAGACTGATAAATATATAATGGAAGGATTATATACAGTACATGCACAAATACATACTGTAATGGAAGAATTATATAATATTATATTTATATATTGCCCGAATCTGTACTGTAGATGTTTATGGCTATGTCCATGGACATACAGTACAGTATATAAAATAAATATATCAATGAAAAGAATAATTATCTTTTTTACATTGACTTGACAGTTGTTTTATATTTTTAGAATAATAATTAACATATTTAAAATCATTGATTGTTTTTTATATGAAACAAATTTGGTCTTACTATTACAAAAATAAATAAATAAATAAGTGTTTTAAACATAAAAGTGTTAAACTTGCCTTGTGGACATTACATGGCTATAGTATGACTATGGATGTAAAAAGTAAAAAAATATATATATATAACAGTTAACAAATCTCTATGGTACAGTATGCAAGGAAAAAGACAATCTCTTTCTTTTTTTTCAAACCATCATAGAAAATATTTCATACGACAAAGCTGCCTCTTTTGGGTCGTTGAACAAGTTCCTTTGTTTAAACTTTTGTCCTTTATTTGTATAGCTAGGTTTTCTTATATTTTATATTTTGTCTTATCTTCTATAGATATATTTTTCTTTTATTAGCTGAAGTTATTTTCTATATTTATTTCTTATTTTTTTTCCATACAGTATTTATTTCTTATTAATAATCTTTTTTTTTAAAGGTCATGGGCATCCTTTAAGCATTTCACCTTATATTATACTGTGTATGACTGTGTATGTGACAAATAAAATTTTTATTTGAATAAACTGCTTACCTATATCCTATTTCTTTCCTTACATACTGTGTCAAAAAGCTTTGAATAATGTACTTAATTTTAACAGATTGCGGGGAAAAACCTCTCTTTTTTTTAAAAAAAGCTCCTTCATGCTGTCACTTACACCCGGTAGAACCAGAACTGCACAGTTACACATGACAACGGTAGCTCAAGACTGAGCAGTGATTGAGTGGTACAAGGCAGAACCCACTATTCCTTTACAACCATGCTCTTTTTTATGTCCTTTTATAAAATCACACACACAGACACAAACACACAAATGACAGAGTCCTTCTATTTAACTTTATCTATGAGTAAATGAATAAGAACTGCTTCCCCTTTAAAAAATTGCCAGTGCTGAGCAGAGGAGGGTTTGTTAAGTTTCGATTTCATTTCCTGAAAGACTTATGGTGTTGCACATACTGCACACCTAGGTTGCATACTTTCTTAACTACAAGCCTGCTTTTTGTATTCTTCTCTGAATAATAAATTTCTGTTATGGCTTCCATCGTGTCTTCCCTGGGCAATGAGAAGGAGGCAAAGCTGCAAAGGTTTTTCTCCACTCCTGTTCGTTTTCATCTTCTGTACAAGAGCAGTCATCATGGAGCCCAAATCAGTCAGCTCCTCTCCAGTTTCGACAAAAGCGGCAATTTTTTGCTCATTGTGTTCCCGCAGTCGGGATCAGTCAGAGGAGCTTATGTAAGTAAATCCCTGAAACATGGAACAGACTTCTCTGATGCAGAAGCTTTTGTGTTTGAATTGACTGAGCACGATGCCACACGGTTTCCAGTGATAAACCCAGCCAAAGCAGTCACGGTCACCAACCAACAAAATCCAGTTCAACCTGCTGGGTTTGGAGCTGTAAGGGTCTCTTCTCAGATTGTAGCCTCTATCTTTTTTGGAAGCTGCTTAAAACTAAAATCAGGTAATGGCTGCTGGAATGTGAGCTTCTGCACAGATGAGACCTATGGAACAACATGGCCACAGGAGAACAACATTTGCTGTGTAAATGTGGAGCTGCACCGTGTCCAAGGTACATTTAACTATTCACCATAAATATTAAACTAAAAAAAAAAAAAACTAACTGAATATACTAAACTTATTTCAATGGAGTGTTTAAACCTTTTCATCAGTTTCAGTTTGACAAAGATGATTTTTGTGTAGTTATTATGTCAATATTTATTTTTGGACCGACCTTTGACTAATCTTAAAGCTTAGTTTAACTGGCCAGGTGATGTCCACTATAAAACAATTCTTATCCATTTTGTATTTCCCTTTTGTAAATATATTGGCCAAATACTATACTGTAACAGTTTATACTACTTATAATTTGTAGTAAAGAATTCTACTTAAATGTCTATCCACTGAAACTTAAAAGCTACCTTTATTACTAAACTTTTTATCTTGAAATACTTCAGATTAAACATAATTTCAAGATTCTTATACTATATACAGTACATTATGCAAAAATACTTTTAGAATTGTTTTCACTATTGCTCATAATACAATAAAACAATTACAGTGGAACCTTGGTTTCATTTATGGATGCAGTGAGAGAGGACATGAAGTTAGATGGTGTGAGAGAAGAGGATGCAGAGGATAGGGTTAGATGGAGGCAGATGAGTCGCTGTGGCGACCCCTAAAAGGGAACAGCCGAAAGACAAAGAAGAAGAAGAAGACAGTGGAATCTTGGTTTATGAGCACAATTCTTTCCAGGAGCAGAGTCCTATTCCAAAACACTTGTAAACCAAATAGAATTTTCCCATAAGAAATAAAGGAAACTCAAATAATTCATTACACAGCCCAAAAAAAAAATACATAAAAATAATTGTGAGTGTTTGTGTGTGAAGCTAACACACACACACAGACAATAATGGAAAGACTGTTTTGTTGGAAAAATTAGCAAGGAACATCGCTAATGACACTTGTGTGAGCGCATACTAACGGAACCACTGCTGTAAAGTAAAACAAACAAATAAACCTGCACTTTACCTTTAAAAAGAATGGCGACAGTGAGAGTTTTTGTGTAGAGCAAAGTGTGTGTATGTGTTTGCGCATGTGTGGGTGTAGAGGGTGTAGAGGGTGTGCTTCACACACACACACAAACACACACACGTGTAAAGGCGAGAGGCTAAAGGTGAGAGAGAGAGAGAGAGAGAGAAAATTATTCCAAAACTGTCAAATTACGCTCGCGCACACATAACGACAGGCTGAGGGAGAAAATGGATCTTTAACCACTCTAATAAGACTTTCTATTGCTTTACACATGCACACATGTGTATCATAAAAAACAGTACACACAAACACAAAATAAAATATGTTTTACACACACACACACACACACACACACACACACACACACGTGGTCACAGTGTTAAAGTAAACAGTAAACGTGTGCACAGATGTTGATTATACCAGTGGGGACACGGTGACCCAGCGGTGGAGACGATTACCCACAATTTCACAGCGCAAGAGAGAGGAAAAACATTGGCTCAGTTATGATCATGTGACGCTTGGTGTCAAAACAAGAAGCACATGCATAATTGTTACGACCTTTGATGGAAATTTTGTCTAGGAATTTAAAAAGGAGTAACATTGAGATGACCAAGGGAAAAAGCTTAGTATGTGGCAAGAGAAACAAGGGACACTCAAATTAGCACCGCAAAAGATTTATTGCTCCCAAGCCATGAATATTAACAAACATTTAAGACAACAAAAATAATAAACAACAATAAATTATATAACCAAGACAAACGGGAGAGGGAACTAGAAGTGGCGCTAGAAACTCAAAGAAATAAATATAACAAAAAGAACCCCCACTGTCTCCTCCCAGTCCTCTAAATAAGCAAACAAAAATATGAAAAAAAGGTCTTCAGCGCAAATGCGCCCTGAACTTAACTAAAAACACAAAAATACATATTTAGCGCACTTCGCTATACTAGTGTATCTAATACATAAAAAAACTCCTACTTGCAAGGTGTGTATGTCACGTGACTTACTAGGCTGTTCCACGTCTCCGTTGTCTGAAAGACGGCAGTTAGTTTAAGTGGAGCTTAAGCGGGCTAATAGTATCAAAGGCACTCATTCAACAAGAACACAGATGTCACCAGAGACAACTTTACACAGATCATTCTAACCAGTCCCTCGGAAGTCTCACAAGCGGTTAAAATAGTAGCAGAAGACGGACAACACAACACAACACAACACAACACAACACAACAGTGACACGCCAAGTCAAGCAGCCCTCCATCTTCCCGATGCCACTTCTGTTTTAAGGGCATCAGAGCAGATCGCAATTGGCGGAGACCACACGACGTCACAAGTGACCAACGATGATTGACAGGCACATCCACCAATAGTGTCCTGAAAGTAGGCGGCACCTAGAAGCGTTAAACAGAAAATAGAACATACACAAGGAAAAAAAAAAGTGTACTGTTCGTAACAATAATACATAATACTCGTAAACCAGGACTTGTTCGTTTTTCAAGGCAAAATTTATTAAAAACCTTTGCTCGTCTTGCGGAACACTCACAAACCGCGTTACTCGCAATCCGTGGGTTCACTGTACACTGATTAACCATATCAGTTTAATATTAATAGAGCTCCCTATTTGCAATTAAAATAGTGATTCACTGTGTGTTCTGACATCTTTCCATCAGAATCAGCATTAATCTTTTTAGCAATTCAAGCTACAGTAGCTCTTTTATTGGATCGAACTGCATAAGCTAGCCTGCATACCCTATTCCCATCAGTCAGAGGGGATCGCCTTTTTTTCACCAGCTTTTCTTCCTTGGACCACTTTTGGTAGAAAACATCCCATGAGAGTTGCAGTATTGGGGTTGCTCCGACCTAGTCATCTAGCCAGCACAATACAGTATGTCCCTTTTCAAAGTCACTCAGTTGCCATTGTAATGAGATTTTGTAACTATAGCTATGATAGGAGGCCAAATTATGATGACTAGAGAACTAGGTCAGATTAACTCCAAAACTGCAGCTCTTGTTTGATGTTTCTGGTCCACAGCAGTCAGGACCTACCAAAGTGGACCAAGAAAACAAAACCTTTTCAACCGGTGACAGACTCATAGTATTGGTATTTTTTCGGCATGTACTGTATATAGTCAATTATGGAACAAAACCAGGGACCCAGAAAATATTTTAGTTTGCTATTTTCTCTATATAAGTACAATACATTGCCTGAACTGTACTTAAGGGTATTTTAAATTATTTCCAAAACTGGTACCATGGAATACCCCAATATCTGTTGTTTGTTTTGATGTTTGTTTGTATTTCAGATGTGGTTGGTGTTTTACCTACCCCGTGGAGAGAAGTGTCTTGGACAGATGTGTAAGTCACAGATTTAAGTTTAGACTGTATCCGGCTTGTTATCTTGCCAGCCACCTTTGTGATAAGATAGGGAGGGTTGTGCAATGCAGCTACAATATGCTTGACTTACTTACATGAGTTTGTTTCATTGCTGTGATACACAATCTAAATATTATCTGCTCTGTCATGCCTCTACTGAGGTCTGTTTAATTGACAGAGTGGAGAAATTGTTCATGGACAAGAATTTTAGAGTGGATATTAAAGGTCCTTCATTAGATGCTAATACTGTATACAGAAGTGGCGGCTGCTAGCTTTTAAAACAGGGGAAGCTCATATTAGGCCTTTATCACGAAATTCATTATGTTATTTGTACAAAAATCTGCCCTCTGTTTCTTTTTGCAGAAAATGGTCTGTGACCCTGTCGTACTAATCGGCCATCTTTTCCAGGGACTTAACCAGTTTCCTCTCAATGGCCAGGAGAGCAAGGTTGCTCAAGGCATGGCCAACAGTACATTTTCTTTGTCACAGCACTCCCAGTCAGCCAGTTCACCTTGTCATATCAGGAGAGCAGAAAAAAAACTGTTATTTTTTCCTGATTTTTGCACCAGATCAATCTTAGGCATTGGTCTTCCCTGCCGTTTAATTCTGAGTCTCTCTTCGTAAGGAAGACTACTAAATGGTTTTGCCAAAAGCAGGTCAACAATAGCATATTCTGTGTCTGCCTTCTACATTATGCACAGCTTGCTAGCTGGCTAGTTTCCCCTAAAGTAGTCCACAAGCTACTTTAAATTATATGAACGAACTAACTTTACAATTCTGAAACAAGGGGCAAAGTCAAGAACGCTATAATATGTTTTTTGTTATTATTTAAAGAATGATTTGTACGAACAAAAATGGTTTATATTACCAGCAAACAATACAGAGTGCAGCAGTTCGTTGTACCACTTTACCTGCAAATCCGCATGGGACTGAACTCGAATCTCTTTCGTGCTGATGTATACTTAAGACGTGCTGTCAATCAAAAAAGGGGTTCCGCCCATTAAACAGCTCCTCCAATCATCATGCAGCAGCCCAGTGTCCTGGCCCGCCCACTGCTCCATTCACTCCCAGAGAAGCTGAGCTTCCCTGGAAGTGATGATTTTGGTGCATTTATTTAATCACCGTCCAGCTTTTCTGCAGTGAAAAAAGCTCCTCTGTGCTGCCCATAGAGTTCCAGTGAAGCTGGGCTTTAGGAGGGTTTAACGCGCTGTGCACGGAAATGTATGACAAGAAAATTGCGTCAAACAATCTACAATAAATACCTGATTCTGAATGAGCTAGTCATGAAGTTGAACGCATTCTAGTGCACTTTTATTAAAACCAATATAAATACGACAGTGCATATATGAGCATTTATTTTCTTAAGGTTCATGTAAAAGATAACATTTCATACACCTGCTTACAGTTTACCGTCTATGCATGACTTCATGCAGGCATAATTACTAAAAATTTTTAACATAGAATCAAACAAACAATAACCTAACCTGTAAGTAGGTTAACTGGAAAATAATGTTTGTAAATATTGGTGGGTCTGGAACAAGGTAAAACAACGACTGTGCCTATTCCACCTAATTGAAATTTATTCCAAATTTTCCTCTGTTGTTTAGGGCAAGAGAAGACCTAAGGCAGGAATTTGTCTCCTTTAAGCTGCCATCAAAGTTTCCAGTGTCACAGGTTAAGGCTTTGCTCTTGGGCCCAGTGGGTTCTGGGAAATCCTGCTTCATTAACTCCATCAGATCCACCATGTACAAGCGAATTGTTCATCTGCCCAACGTCGGCACTGCAGTAAATGGGTTCACTAAGAAGGTTGTAAAAATCTTTTAAATTACATTTTTATTTTATTTATTTATTTGTAAAAACTAATAAATAAACCTCCATACAGCACACCCCTAATTTTTATGAGACTTATTCAACCATAACTTTCAGAACACATGCACTTGTTTTTGTAAAAGTGTGTACTTATTGATGCATTTGTGGGTTTCTTTTTTTTAACTCATGGGTTATGTTGAATTAAACATCTTTAATAGTATTTAATAGCAACACACTGCTGCCTGTTTCTTCTTTTCCCCAGCTGACAATCTATGATATCCATGGAGAGAAAGGAGGTTCCCCGACTGTTCTGAGTCTCTGTGATGTGCTGGCATTAGGAGACGACGAGGTCGCTGGTCTCTGTTTCTCTGATGCGCTGGCTGTTATAAAGGGCCATGTTCAAAAAGGATATAAGGTACAGCTTTAATAACTTATTAGAAGTTGGCTATACAGTACGATTGGTCTTCAGTGATAGTGTATATAAATAGTCCCTCACAACTGCATACATTTATGGCATTTAAAAATTCTTTCAACAGATAAATAGTCAAGGTACTGTACAGTATGATTAAGATTGCTACTCCTTCCTGCTTTTTTATTAGATATTGGCATTATTAATAAGCAGTAATGTTTTACAGAGCTTTTTTAAATCTGCATAATGTTTTACAGTCTACTGTCCACTTTGTTGCTCCAGTTCCAGCCTGATTCTCCAATCACAGATGCAATAAGCGGATACAAAGCAAACCCTTCACTAAATGAGCAGGCTCACTGTGCCCTCTTTACACTCGATGCCTTCAAGTTGACATCATACCCCAGCAGCCTGAAATCCACACTTAGGAAGTTAAACACCACCCTATCAGACCTGGGTAAGATACCTTATCCTGTGCTTTTTGCCCTCCTGGCTATACCAGACAGTACAGGTATGTAGTTATTCTGCTTAACATTAAAACCTTGTGTTTAGTACTACATTCATTAGCATTTTTGGTTAATGCTGAAATTCAAATTTGGTTTATGTGAACTAATTACTATTTTAATAAAGTTTGACAGTTTGTCAACTGTGTAATGTAAAATCTGCTGCATGCTTTTCCAATCAGTTGATTTCTGTAGTCATTTCCTCATTAGTGGCAATATAAAGTACGGTGCAAAAATTATGGGCCACTTCTCATTTCTCCAAATTTTGCTTTCAAAGAACCAGACTTGTACTTGGCTTATTTTTGTCTAGTATTTAGCTCTCATTTTCAGTCCAGTCAATGTACAGTACAGTACCTGAGCAGTTTCAGAGAATTGTTTGTTAGGCCACACAATAACCTATGAATCATTCAAGAACAAAAACTACATCTAGCTTCATTTAAACTATATAATTTTATTTGATGTAGATATGAACAATGAGTGGTGTACTGTAGGTTGATGAATGATTACTTATTTTATGGTCTATAGTTTGAATTTTTTTTTTTCCCCGCTCCACACTGTACAGGTATCCCTCAGGTGATTTTGCTCACTCATGTTGACCAGGTGTGCCCGGCAGTACAAGATGACTTGAAGCATATCTACTCCAGCCAAACTGTGAAAGATAAGGTACTGTACAGTGTTCTTTAGGCTTACAGTTTAATTTATGCATTTTTCAAATACTTTTATCCAAAGTAACTTTCCAAATAAAGCAAATAAAAACCTGTAATTTAAAATTACAGGTCTTGCTTTCACAGCCCTGATATTAATTAGGTTCTGCATCTATTTTTTTAATTACCCACAGTGTTCAGAGCTTTTTATTAAAAAAAAAAATCTAAATGTTATACTATCTATCTATCTATCTATCTATCTATCTATCTATCTATCTATCTATTTACTGTATATATATAAACTACCATTCAAAAGTTTTAGAACACTTGGAAATTTCTTTTTTTTGTTTTTGTTTAGTGATTTATTTTCTACATTCTACAACAATACTGGGAATTTCAAAACTATAAAATAACATATACAGTATGAGAGTTAGTAATTACATAACAACAAGAAAAACATCAGTAAGTTGTTATTTTAAGACACAGAGGTCAGCCTTTCTATAATAGTTCTTACAAGAACAGTATTGTCAAGTGCATTTGCAAAATCCGTCAAGCACCATAATGAAACTGGCTCTCATGAAGGCCGTCCCAGGAGGGCGAGACCAAAACCTACCTCTGCCGCAGACGAGAAGTTCATTTAGAGTTATCAGCCTGAAAAATGACCAATTAACAGCACCTCAGATTAGAGGCGTTATGAAGTCTTTACAGAGCAGAAGTAGCAGAAACATCTCACCATTAACTGTTCAAAGGAGATTAATGCATTTTTGGACGCCTTCAGCATTCCTTTACAATGTAGAAAGAAATAAAAATCAGATAGCTTATATATATAATGTTTTATAAATATATTATATTTATAAAACTTTCACTGTTTTATGTCCCTCCCTTGCCTGTACATAGATGCAGAAAGCAGCTGAGTTGGTGGGTTTGCCATTGTCCTACGTGCTGCCAGTAAAAAATTACGTTTCTGAGCTGACTGTGGACTGCAAAACTGACATCCTGCTTTTGACTGTGGTTACAAGCATCCTACGGGCTGTAGACGATACACTTGAAGATCAGTATCCCTGTACAGTTAAACATGAAGACTAGGCTTGTACAATCTGAAGGGGACAAAAGGGTTTATTAAGGCATACATGTTAATAAAATACAATAAACAGATAATAACGGGCAAAAAAACAAAAGCTATACCAATATTTTATTATTATTATTTTTTAGCAAATGATGTACTGAAAACATACTGTGTGATGTGCTTTAAAGTGTTTTACTTTATCTGTACACTAGAGGGCAGTATTTTTTAGTATGTCCAGTGTGTATAGTAAATCAGTAAGAAGATTCCAGCTTATGCAAAGATGCTCTGGATTTAATAACTCCCTCACTTTTACTCAATCATTCTCTATGGGACTTGTATCCTGTACAGGGACATGGGAGGCTCTGAGCGGTATATTGACATGGGAGGTAAATTGAGGGTGGAGGAGCTGTGGCTGTTTTTACATGGAGCTATAACACTGCAATGCTAGACTCAGTCAGGCAAGTGGAAATGTATACATACAGTAAATTTAATATATGTAATACTGATTTAACATTTTTCCTATTCTTTGGTGTTTAATGTTGACAAAATAAACATTTTATCAAATTTGTCCTGTGTGATTTGTGATTTATTAAATGGGTAAAGAAATTTATTACATTAATTTGGTAACATTTATCACAAATAGACGTAATATAATGTATATGCATAAACTAAATAATGCAAAACATTTATATACTATATTTACTGACTTAATATTTAAGATTTACTCAATATTTTAATTAAAATAATGTTTATTAAAATCGAACTTAAATTAAATATTTTAAGTAACTATAATGTAAAACTAATATATATGTAGATAACGTGCTTAATATCTTTATGAATGTAAAGTTCAGTGTTAAGTGCATTTTACCTGATACTTGCAAATTAGTTGTACTTAAAAGAGCTTGTGTAATTACTATGATTTTATCAACATTTAACTTTTTCATGCCTATTATAATGAATTGAATTTTCTAAAAGCATTTCTGTTAAATATTATATTTTATGATTTTATTTTGTGATGATTACTTACAGAAAATGCATGTTTCTAAAACTAATATGATTTTTTTTATCAGTTTATACAGTATGTAGTAAAAAAGAAAGTCACTGCTTTTTCCTACATAGTTGCTAAAAAAATTGTACAGTGAAAACCATTTTAAAACACCTTAGCTATGTAAAAAAAAAAAAACATCAAGAGTTGCTGTATTTTATGGGAATTTTCTCCTACTCTGGGAAATGAAGTTCTAACACAAGAAAACGCAACTAAACTCAAAATGGAGTCTCTGCATCTGGCTCCCTCTAGGGGCTAACCGTGACAATATGCATATGGTTTTTATTATTTATTATTCTAATTTTTCTGTTTTTTTTTTTTTTTTAATATCTGTTTAATTATATTAGTTATTTTACTGCCCCATGTTTGTTAGTTTGGTTGTTTAGTTTTGTTGTGATCTTGAGTTTCCCCTATGTGTTTAAAAATGGACTGGTCCATCCCTTTAAATGTTTCCCCATTGTACTGTAGTGATGGGAAGTTTGAATCATTTAAGTGACTCGGTTCTTCTCATCTCATCAAAATGAACAATTTTTTTTTTTTAAATCATTTAGTTCATTTCATTCTTTTGATTAGAAATAAAATAAAATGCTGCATTTTTAATAAAATGACCCCCAATACGTCTACATACACAAAATTTTGTCTATAGTTCCAGTAATGAAAATATTACAGTGCAGCTAATTCATATTGTAATAAATAATGAGTAGCTCACCTCTCATATCTTCTAGTCTGAGTCCCTCGTTCTTTTAAATCTATTGCATGGCATAGCATCTATGGAAGTCATGTGACAAAAGAACGACCGACACGGGACTTGAAGATTCGTTGAGAACCGTTTAATTCTGTTTCCTGTGTACTGCACTGAATAGTGTCTATAGGAGTAACGTAACAAAAGAACGAATGACTCAGAGTAGAAGAGTCATTGGGAAAGAATCGCTCAATTCTGTTTCCTGTACATAACCTACGAAGGTTTTGCGGTGATTTGCGCATGCAAGTAAAAAATAAACACTTAAACAGAAGATCTCGTTCTTCTGAGTCACGTTAAAGATTCGTTCAAAAAGACCGAATCGTTTATGAACGACCCATCATTGTCTTGTCTAGGGAAGTTGAGGGTAGTTGTTTTCATGTTTAGTTTGGTTTAAGTTCTTCATATTAAGGTCAGTTGGATTCAGTTAAGTTCTTCTAAGTTTATTAGTTTAAATTTAGCTTTGATTCTTTTGACCTTTTTAAATATTTTATTTTATTTGAAATTTGAATATTGCTTTCTTTAAGTTAATATATACTTTTTGATTTATTAAAACTATCATTTGGGTGAACGCTTGGTTTTCTCTGGCCTCTCATTTGTTAATATGCATAGTGTCTAATGTCCTTCCTCAATTTTTTAAGCTGCTGTCTCTCATCTGGCTTTACTGAAGCATATAACTGTGTCATCCACATACCAGTGGAAACTAATACCATGCTTATGGATTATGTTACCCAGAGGAAGCATGTAAAGCGAAAACAGCAAAGGGCCAAGAAACGGCAACACACTCCTCTATCCTTACCAAGAAAACCCCACTGATAGCATCTTGCAAGGCCTGGTGTGCCATGGTCTATTAGGTCATGAAGAGTCGGACACAACTTAATGGTTGAACAAACAAACATTATCTAGAGGATAACAAAACGCTGACTTTAAGCATCTGATCGAGCGCCTGATCGAGTACTTTGGAGTCAGATGGTGATCCAATCATTTTGGATAACGCTGGGAGTTTACTGATAAAGCTCTGTGCAGCAGTTGATGTGAATGAAGTTTTTTTGTGACGGGGTAACAGATCGGGACCACATGACACCAGCCAACTGCATCAAACTGCTTACTCATACACAATTGGGGGCAGTGTAACACACTCAGAGGACAACCCTGTACACTCCTTCTGCTCGCGTGAGCTCACAGACACCTATGATTGGCCGTAGAGCTGTGATTGATGTGAGAGCCAAACCACAGCTTTGCCATAATCACATGAGCACTCCTGCTCCACGTTTCCAACTGTTTCTTACAGTATATCTCACCGCCTCACCCTCCGCTCTCCACACACCTGTACGCCATCATTAATCATCTCCCTTACCTATTTAAACCACACACTGATGCCACCACGCCACCAGATTACTGAGTGCCCACCATAGCCTAATTCTACAGGGTTCTGTCTATGCCCTGCTTTATTGATACCGACTCTCTCGTCTCTTTGGCCCTGAAACCTGTTTGCCTTTGACCACGATTAAGCCCTGCAAAGCCAGCCATCAACCTCCGTGATTTCTCCTCGCTCTCGTCGGCTCTCCACACTTCCACATTCCTGCATGAGTCACGCCGCACACAAGGCTCTCTGCTGACTTACTGCGCTTCCACATTCCGCATCCAGCTTTCTCTCTTTGCACACTCAACTTCCCTACACAACATAATAAATTTCAAGTAGTGCCCTTCCTGCGCTTGGATCCATCATGACCTGGGACCCCTAACAGACAGTAAAACTCTGATCTTGAACCACACACTGAGTTGGTTGGAAGTTGTAGTTATCTTCCTCCATGTTTGTAGGAGGTACGGTTTCACCTGTCGCTCGCAGATCATCCAAAGTCCTAGATCAAAGTCCTAGATTTCTGTACATTGTTTCCACACTTTTATGTTTCCGTATACTTTCACTTTGAAAATTTAAACTTTTGCATAATTTAACTTTCATCAAAAAATTCTATTTATTTTTGCATACAGTATAAAGGCAAGAGTGTAGCATGTCAGTGCACATGGTCCATTTGTATGCTTTAATATAATAATAATAATTTTAATAATAATTTTAATAATAATAATAATAATAATAATAATGTTTCTTAAGGAATTTTAGTGAATTTATTTTTATTTTTAAGAGAAACTGGCTTAACCGCAGTCCAATGTGCATCCATTAGCTGCTTGCCCTTTAAGAAACCTGCCAGTGCTAAGCTGAGGGCTGAACAAGGTTCACGTTTGTTGTTTTACAGGTTTGCACTCCCTGTTTTACTTTATTACAAGCCTGTTACGTGTATTCTTCTCTGAATTACAACATTGTTACAGTATGGCTTCCATCGTGTCTTCCCTGGGCAACGAGAAAGAGGCAAGGCTTCGAAGTTTTTTCTCCCTTCCTGTTCGTTTTCATCTTCTGTACAAGAGCAGTCAACATGGGGCCCAAAGCACTCAGCTCTTCTCCAGTTTCGATACAAATGGCAAGTTTTTGCTTGCTGTGTTCCTTCAGTCGGGGTCAGTGAAAGGAGCTTTCATGAGTAAGTCCCTGAAATATGGAACAGACTTCTCTGACCCAGAGGCATTTGTGTTTGAACTAAATGAGCATGATGCCACACAGTTTCCAGTGATAAACCCAGCCAAAGCTGTCACGGTCAGCAACCAACAAGCTTCCACCAACTATGGCTATGGATCTGCGCAGAATTCGGTTGGTATCTCCTTTGGAAACTGCTTAAACCTAAAATTGGAAAATGGCTCCTGGAATGTGAGCTTTTGCACAGATGCGACCTATGGAACAACATGGGCTCAGGAGAACAGCATTTACTGTGTAGATGTGGAGCTCCACCTTGTCCAAGGTAAACGACAGAGTCTGACTAAGCTTAAACTTTGATAAAGTTTTAAGATGTGAACAGTTTTTGCAGAGCTGCAGAGCACAAAGGTGGAAAAAAATATTAAAAACTTAAGTATAGAGAACACTCCTTGGAAATAACTTTACTAAGGTACTAATGTTACTTTTCCCTAATGTACAGTATGGGGAATTGTATATCGCTGTATATCGACCACAGATATTCACCCACATCGCAAATGTATAGCACATTTTAGTCCACATGACCTAACAAGCTATTGATGATATAGATAAAAGCAGATAGTTGGAGATATTTTTTTCCATTGTTTTTGTGATGTGCATAATTGAATACATGAACTTATTTGTTGTTATGAGAATGCCAAAGCAACTAAGGAACTGTGGTACTCTATCAAAATGTGCTACTAAAGATCTTACCAGAGGTGGAAAGAGTAATAAAATGTTGTACTTAAGTAAAAGTACTGTTACTTTAGTGAACTTTTATTGTAGTACAAGTAAAGTTACCGTTATAAAAATCTACTCAAGTAAAAGTAAAAAGTAGCTCATTAAACTCAGAGTAAAAGTTACTGAGTTACTTTTTTTTTTTTAACAGTGGGGGCAGGATGGGAGATGGAACACCCTTGCATAATAAATCTGTTCCCTTTGTTGTGCTTTAAATCAAAGTGGTCACTCAAATATGGCCAGGGGTTTGCTTCATAAAAAATTTTGGCATTTCACTTTCAGCTGTGTCAGCATCACTGGCATCTGTTTTATGCGCCCATCAATCAATCAGTGCAGTGTCAGTTTTTATTATTTTTCCTTTTCATTCATTTATTTTTTTACTCAGTAGCGAATATGATTTAAAAATGTAGTGAATACTTTAAACAAATCATACTTAAGTAAAAGTAAAATTACAGATTTTACATAACTACTTTAAAAAGTAGAAGTACACAAAAAAATCTACTCAATTACAGTAACGCAAGTAAGTGTAATTCATTACTTTCCACCTCTGGATCTTACTATACCAGTTGGAAAAATACTCCTAAGTTAAACCCTGCACTTTGTACTTGTTACATATAGAGTATCTAGTTTTAGAGCAATGTTAAAATATTAAGGTTGAAAATATTTGATTTACAAAGTAATTAATGATCCCAAAGATCTTTATATATTTTTACATCTGTAAGCAATTTATCCTGCTAAAGTTTGCTGCAAATCCCAGTAAAACGGCAGCCAGTTGCTTTATAGTACGGTGGACCAGAAAGGCAAAGCATCTCTCCTGTGTGGTATATGTATGTATTATGTATATATTTGTATTTGAATTGTTTTTGCATTTGTATGTGTATATTTAAAGTTACACTAATGTATGTATCCTCAAGAAAATCAAAGTCTTTTGCTTTGATTATTGCACACATTTGGCATTGCAGTAAGCTTTTTCCAATGTCACAACATTTATTTCCATCCAGTGCCACATTACATAATCTCAAAGATCTTCCATTGATGATGGTAGAGTCAGACCACTGCATATAAATTTTCTTCTTCTTCTTCCTCTTCTTCTTATTATTATACGAAACCTTTATAACTGATGCTTCTATGGTTGTTTGTTTTTATTTCAGATGTGGCTGATGTTTTACCAACCCCTTGGAACGAAGTGTCCTGGACAGATACGTATGTCTTTTTTATTAATGAATTAATTTTTTTTATATCAGGTACAAACTTGAAATTTACAACATACTGTTATTTAAATGTCTGGTTATTTTGGCCACCCAAGACCATGACAGAACCATCAGTGATAATATATTACTGTAGGGTGCTGCAATGCTGCAAATGACTGGTTTGCACAAGTGTTTTCCTTAACCTAAAGTTAAAAGTTAAACCTGTTCAGTGCTGGGTCTTTTGAGGTCATTTTGAATGATGGTAGATAAGGACTGATAAATTGTGCAAAGCCACATGTCATTGTAGGCTTTTTTATAAAACGAACTTGCACTTAATTGTTTACTTCCCGTAACCGACTTCAGTCTACACTACATACCTAAGAAATAAATATATAGGGGAATAAAGAGAAAACAGTATGTTTTTGCTGAAAATTATCATTATATATATACAGTACAGGCCAAAAGTTTGGACACACCTTCTCATCTGTCAGTTAATGTGTTATTTTCATGACCATTTACATTAGTAGATTCTCACTGAAGGTATGAAAACTATGAATGAACACATGTGGAGTTATGTACTTAACAAAAAAAGGTCTCCACCGGACCTGAACCCAATCGAGATGGTTTGGGGAGAGCTGGACCGCCGAGTGAAGGCAAAGGTGCCAACAAGTGCTAAACACCTCTGGAACTCCTTCAAGACTGTTGAAAACCTGAAACCTGAAATGCCAAGAGTGTGCAAAGCAGTAATTAGAGCAAAGGGTGGCTATTTTGAAGAAACTAGAATGTAAAACATGTTTTCAGTTATTTCACCTTTTTTTGTTACAGTAAGTACATAACTCCACACGTGTTCATTCATAGTTTTGATGCCTTCAGTGAGAATCTACCAATGTAAATGGTTATGAAAATAAAGAAAACAAATTGAATGAGTGAAGGTGTGTCCAAACTTTTGACCTGTACTGTATATATATATATATATATATATATATATATATATATATATATATATATACACTGTATATAATATTATTAAATATACAGAAAACATCATGTGAAATAATAGTTTATATATAATTTTAAGCGTTTATCTGCTTCTTATGCAGGCAATATAAATGAGAATTTCTTGCATTGTACTAAATAAAAATAAACCTTACCTGTAAGTGAAAAATTACGTGTCAATATTATTCTATTGTCTTTAGAACAAGGGAAGCCCTAAGGGAGGAATTTGTCTCTTTCAAGCTGCCATCTAACTTTCCAGTGTCACGGGTTAAGGCTTTGCTCTTGGGCCCAGTGGGTTCTGGAAAAACCTGTTTCATCAACTCCATCAGATCCACCATGTACAAGCGGATTGTTCGTCTGCCCAACGTCGGCACTGCAGTTCATGGGTTCACCAAGAAGGTTGTGGAAATGTTTACAATACAAGTGTTGTATTTCTAAAAATACTAATTTAAAATGAATAAATATTTAAAGGAATAAGCTAAAAATATATGCATGTACAGTATACAGGACACCCATAATGTTTTTAATATCATAAAAAATTTTCACTTACTATGTGAACTGTAGACAATGAGATAGATACCCCAAGATAGAAAACAGTATTCTACTTATTTCATCTTTTACTCAGCTGACAAATTATGATGTCTATGGAGAAAAACGAGGTTCTCCGACTGTTCTGAGTCTCTATGATGTGATGGCATTAGGAGATGATGACACTGCTGGTCTTACTTTCTCAGATGCCCTAGCTGTCATCAAAGGCCACGTCCCGAAAGGATACAAGGTACAGCTTTGGACACTGAGTAGACGTTGGCTTTAAGATTGCTACTCTGTGCTGAAAATTCTTTTTATTTATTATTATTCTATATTATATAAAAAAAAATAGTAATGCCATTTATTCATTAAATACATTGTAACATAGTAAAATTCAACATCACACGATTTACTGATTTAATTTAGTTTGTTTGATTGATAATTTAAAAAAATAGTCAGTTTTGTTTTAAGACTTTAGAGCTTTCTCTCCACTTTGTTGCTCCAGTTCCAGCCTGACACTCCAATCACAGATGCAGTATGCGGCTACAATGCAAAGCCTTCCAAAAATGAGCAGGTTCACTGTGTGCTCTTCACATTTGATGCCTCAAAGTTGACACAATACCCCAGCAGCCTGAAGTCCACACTTAGGAAACTAAATGCAACCCTATCAGACCTCGGTGAGAGAGACTTTTACTTCAACTGCTACTTCTACAGTGCATGTAGTTCTTTTAGATAGTCACAATTTTATCACATCTGTGCATCTATTTTTTCTCACCTAGACACATGTTTGTCTGCACAGTTAACTAATATTGTAAGACAGTGTCTTACAAACGTATTTATACCGCTTTAACTTTTTCACATTTCCACTTGCCACATTTCCACTTTCTTCTTGCCACTTTTCCATAAAGGCCAGATTTGTGGAGTGCACAACTAATACTGTACAATATTGTCATGTAGATAGATTCTTCTGAATCTCTGTAGAGCCTCCATAGTTACCCTGGGCCTCACTGGATTTTAGTTAGCGGTATCAGAGTATCGGAGCGGTGTCATGGTATTGGGGCTGAATACAAATGCACACCACATTTTTCTGATTTTTATTTGTAAAAAAGCTTGAAAACCATTTATCATTTTCCTTCTTTTTACAATTACTGTATGTGCCACTTTTTCTTGTTCTGTCATATAAAATCCCTATAAAATACATTTACGTTTGTGGTTGTAGAGACCAAATTTCAGTTCGTCAACTATCTGATTTTAAATTAGTTGTTTTCCGTATGGCCAGTTCTTAGTGAGGATATAGGTTGATAAATGATTGTCATCACGTTTTTATTTTATTAACACTCTACAGGTATTCCTCAGCTGATTGTGCTCACTCATGTGGACCAGGTGTGTGTTGCAGTAAAGGAGAATTTAAAGAATGTCTACTCCAGCCGAACTGTGCAGGATAAGGTACAATGTTCGTGTAGAAAACATACAATGCAAGAAACTTTTGGATTTGTTGAGTGTTGTCTTTGTCTGTTGTGCAGCTCTTTACTGTTTTGGTCCATCCATTGCTTGTACACAGATGCAGAAAGCAGCGGAGTTGGTGGGATTACCATTGTCCTACGTGCTGCCAGTTAAGAACTACGTTTCCCAGCAGGCTGTGGACTGCAACTCTGACATCTTGATCCTGAGTGTGATTACAAGCATTCTACAGGCTGTTGATGATACACTTGAGGACCAGTATCCCTGTACACATAAAGTTGAAGTCGTGTAGACTTATAGAATCTGTATTAAAAAATTGTGGTCATTAAGTAGGCTTTAATCTAGTGTTTACACTGTATGACATAACACATGCACGTTTATAATGTTTTATTTCCGTTATAATAGAGCACTTCTATTAATATTAAACATCTCAAATCATTCCTGTCCTTATTAAAAATAGACAGTGAAAACCTTTGTTTTGACATATTCTTGTTTCTTTCCTCATTTCTATCCTACATTCCTTTGTTTCACTACAATGTACAGTGGGGAAAATACTGTAAGTATTTGATCCCCTACAGATTTGTAAGTTTGCCCACTTACAAAGAAATGAAGGGTTTATAATTTTTTATCGGTAAAGGATTGAGACAGAATATCAACCAAAAATCCAGAAAAATTACATAATACAAATGTTATGAATTAAGTTGCATTTCAATGAGGAAAATAAGATTTGATCCCCAAGGAACCAACAATAATTCTGCCTCTCACAGACTGGTTATGTGCTCTTGTGGTACACATATTAATTTAAAAAGGTGCTCCTAACAACAATGTGGTATGTGTATAAAAGCCACCTGTCTACAAAATCTCAATCTTCCATTCAAAGAGCTGTCAAAGCAAGTTAGGAACAAAATTTTAGACCTGCACAAGGCTGGAATGGGCTACAGGACCATCAGCTAGAAGCTTGGTAAGAGACAACTGCTGGAGTGATTATTTACAAATAGAAGAAATGCAAAGTAACCATTAATGGCCCTATATGCAAGATTTCACCTCATGGAGTAAGAATAATCAAGAGAAAAATGAGGGACCAACCCAGGACTACACGGGAGGAGCTTGTGAATGATCTCAAGGCAGTTGGGAGCACAGGCACCAAACAAACCATTGGTAACACAATACGCCTGCATGGATTGAAATCCTAAAGCGCAGCAAGGCTTCCCCTCCTCAAAAAGACACATGTACAGACACATCTAAGGTTTGCCAATGAACAGAGAAAGATTGGTATAAACTGCTGTGGTCAGATGAGAGCAAAATTGAGCTCTTTGTCATCAACTCGACTTGCTGTTTTCGGAGGAAGAAAAATGCTGACTATGACACTAAGAACCCCACAGTCCCTACAGTCAAGCACGGAGGTGGAAACATTATGCTTTGGGGCTGTTTCTCTGCTAAAGGTACAGATTGACTTTGCTGCACTAAGGGGTCAATGGATGAGGCCATGTGTTGTAAAATTTTGTATGAGAACCACCTGAAGATAGATTGTGGATGGGTCTTCCAGCATGAAAATGACCCCAAAAATGCCAAGGCAACTAAGGAGTGGTTTAAGAAAAAGCACATTAAGGTCATGGAGTGGTCTAGCCAGTCTTCAAACCTTTATCCAATAGAAAATTTATCGAGAGAGGTGTAACTTTAGGTTGCCAAGCAACAGGCAAGAAACCTTAAACATTTAGAGAAAATCTGTAAAGAATAGTGGATCAAAATGCATCCCAAGATGTGTGCAAATCTGGTAAACAACTACAAGAAACATCTTCCCACTGTGCTTTCCATCAAGGGTTTCTCTACCAAGTACTAAGCCATGTTTTGCTTGGGGATCAAAAACTTATTTGCCTTTATAAAATGCAACTTAATTCATAACATTTGTATCATGTGTGTTTTCTGGATTTTTGGTTGATATTCTGTCTTAATCATTTACCATAAACCTACAGTATGATAAGAATTATAGACCCTTCATTTCTTTGTAAGTGGGCAAACTTAGAAAATCTGTAGGAGATCAAATATTTTTCCCCACTGTATGACTATTCATATATACCAGCTTATGTTTCAGTGTTTTTTGTTAGCTGATTAAGTCTGAATGTGTTTGTGGATGCTTCAGCTCATGCATTTCATTTGGGACTGAATATCAGCACATGGATAGGAAACACTGACAGTACACTCTAAAAAATAAAATTGTGCTGTACTCTTTTTTCTTTCGGTGAGTCATTTTTACACTTAAAATTGAGTAAATGTAAAATTTGCAAAATCATGTAAAATATACTTCATGAATTGAGTACAAGTCAGTAAAAAAAATTAAATAGACCTGAATAACTATATTTAGTATGATGATGTAAAAAATGTACAAAGGAGTAAATGTAATGAACATCTAAAGTTAATGCAATGGTTACCCCAAGTTAAAATAAGTAAAATAATTAAGTAGATATAATTGAAATGCAAGGTTGAAGAAACTGGAAATTAAACTATTATTAAACAAACAAATGTGCTACATTTACTAAACATTTTAACTGAATTTATTTCATACTGCTCCATCACAGAATTAATGTTACACTTAATTTTTAAACTATATTTACCCTTTACTCAAGAAGTATTTTAATTCAGGTTAATGTATCTAATGACACCAAATTATAAACACAAACAATAGACACATTACCATTTTAATTAAACATTTATTCGCCAAATTTCTCAAGACATGAAGTCTAAACTCACTCTGGTTTACTTGTGTATGGCAAATGACATGTAACAAGATCATAAACAATGAGCTGAATTCATCTTATTAGTAAACAGTCTCACAAACATTAATCTGTATTATACAGTTAATGTGTAAAGTAGACTTTTGTATTAGAAACTAAGTCACATTTGACGTCTGAAAGATTGCACACCTTCACACCTCTAACTCAAACAATCATGTATGTGATTTCTAGAGATTTTATTAAGGTACCATAACCTTTTCTATTACTGTGAAATTTACAACTTGATAAAAAAAAAAATGAAATCAGCCAGTTGGATGTGTGCTGTTAGTTACTCATGGTGTCAAAAATCACATTTTGACTATAAATATTTATATGCAAGTTGGTAAGTTTGTTGCTATCCTTAGTGCTCTTTGGATTAAATGTATAGAATTAAACCAGGAATTGAGGCAGAGATGGTTTGTGGGAGACCCAAAATCGATAGGATTTAAAACTGAACTACCGTTGATCTGCACTTCACTTTGTCAAGCAGGTCCTAATTTAGTGATTTCTTGATTGTGAACAGGTGTGGCAATAATCTGGCCTGGGTGTGGCTAGAGAAATTAAACTCAGGTGTGATAACCATGTGTTTACCTGGCCATATCGCTACCTGTTCAGAACTCTGCTGGGTAGCAGCGGAGTTCTGAACAGTGCAGATTATATATGCATGGTTCTGCTCCTCGTGAGTACTGTCTCGTTACTTTTTTTATGTAGTCTGTAGGAACAGAAACATAGGAATAGTTCTCCAGGCTTCTTGAAGGACTTCTTTTTTTCACACATTTTTATTTTAAATTAGGGACAGTAGTATAGCATTTCAGTGTATGTTGAACAATCTGTGTGGTCCATCTGTACGCTTTAATAACAATAATAATAATAATAATAATAATAGTACTGAGCAGGCATACTGAGCAGGCATTTGCTGCTTGCCCTTTTAGAAACCTCGTCAGCACTGGGTTGAGGTCTGGTGAAGTTTCACTTTTGTTTTCTCAAAGGTTCATATTCACTGTTTGTGGCGCACTTCCTTTACTAAAAAACAGCTACTTGTGTTCTTTTCTGAACAACACAATTCTGTTATGTCTTTCATTGCGTCTTCCCTGGGCAATGAAAAAGAGGTGAAACTTCGAAGGTTTTTCTCCCTTCCTGTTCGTTTTCATCTTCTGTACAAGAGCCGTCATCATGGAACCCAAAGCAGTCAGTTCTTCTCCAGTTTCGACACACATGGAAAATATTTGCTCGCTGTGTTCCTGCAGTCGGGGTCAGTCAGGGGAGCTTTTACAAGTAAATCCCTGAAACATGGAACAGACTTCTCTGATCCAGAAGCATTTGTGTTTGAAATAAATGATCTTAATGCCACTCAGTTTCCAGTGATAAACCCAGCCAAAGCTGTCACAGTCAGCAACCAACAAAATGCAGCTCAGTCCCGTTCCTTTAAAACTGCACAGAATTCAGTTAGTATCTCCTTTGGAAACTGCTTAAACCTAAAACTGGAAAATGGCTCCTGGACCGTGAGCTTCTGTACAGATGTGACCTATGGAACAACATGGGCTCAGGAGAGCAACATTTACTGTTTAGATGTGGAACTGCACCATGTCCAAGGTAAAAAAAAAAAAAAAAAACAGATGTAAACCAAACTAAGCTTTAACTTAAATTTAGCAAACTAAAGTTACATTAATTTCAACAGAAGGGTTACTTTTATCTGTTCTTGGTTTAGAAAAGAAGCTTGGTTGGAAGTTAGTCAGGCAAGAGGACAATAAAGCTGAGAAACTGATAGTCATACAGGAGATTATTACTTCTAGTTATTGATTCCTTAGGTAGATCTTCCTTTTGGGGGGGGGTGGGGGGGGGTTAACAGTTAACAGTTCAAAGTATCTGTTCCCTTTTTTATTTTTTTTATTTTTTTATTGCATTATTGCAGCAACGTGTAGTATTGTTTCCTCTGTTGGTATTCGCAACATCATTAAAGCTATCATGTCACTGTCAGAAGAGAAGCATGTATGTTTCTATTTGTCATGCTAAAGTGTACTGTATAATTCATTTATTTATTAGAATGATAAGTTTATGTAATGTCACATTTATTTTTCCCCAGAGTCACATTAATTTCTCTCCAAGAACTTGTATTGTTGTACCAATATATATACAGTGTGTGTGTGTGTGTGTATATATATATATATATATATATATATATATATATATATATATATATATATATATATATATATATAAATTATTACAATACAATGTGCTCTTTATGTGGGTGTTGTATATTGTCAAGGCTGCTAAAATATCAGAATTTGTTCAATTTAATCAGACAGTTGTGAAACCATAATAACTGATGCTTCTATTGATGCTTGTTTGTCTTTCAGATGTGGCTGATGTTTTACCAACTCCTTGGAACGAAGTGTCCTGGACAGAGACGTAAATCTTTTTTAAAATATATATTTTTTAAAATCTGGTTTAAACTTGTCTGGGTTCGTTTCTCAACCGAGCTCGATTCCCATCTCTTTGTGCATGGAGTTTGCATTTTCTCCCCGTGCTTAGTGGGTTTCCTCCGGGTACTCTGGTTTCCTCCCACAGTCCAAAGATCTGCCGGTTAGGCTGCTATGGATTGGCCCCCTGTCCAGAGTTTACCCTGCCTCGTGGCTTAAGCCTCCAGGTATAGGCTTCAGGTCCCCGCAACCCTAAATACAGGATAAAGCAGTATAGAAGATGAGTGAATGAGGGGTTTAAACTTGTAAATTTGCAACATACTGTTATTTCAATGTCTGTTTTTTTTTTTTTTTTTAGCCACCTAAGACCACAACAGGATCACCAGTGATAATATATTAGGGTGCTGCAATGCTGCAAATGACTGTTTTGCACAAGTGTTTTTTTTTTTTTTTTTTTTTTAACCTAAATAATATCTGTTCAGTGGTGGCTCTTTTGAGGTCATTTTAAATGTAAATTGTGCAAAGCCACAATTGTCACTGTATGTCTATAAAATGGACTTGAATTTGATTGTTTACTTCCCATAAATGACTCCAGTGTACAGTACATACCTAAGAAATAGATATATAGGGAAAGAAAGAGAAAACTGTTTTTGCTGAAAATTATGGTACATAAAACTTCATATGAAATAATATTTAATATCTAATTTTAAGCATTTATATTATTAAACTATATTATTAGATTTTATAATAAATCATAATTTCTAGCATTGTACTAAATAAAAATAAACCTAACCTGTAAGTAGGCGGAGTGGAAAATTACTGTTGTATATTGTCTTTAGAACAAGGGAAGCCCTAAGGGAGGAATTTGTCTCTTTCAAACTGCCGGCTAACTATCCAGTGTCACGGGTTAAGGCTTTGCTCTTGGGCCCAGTGGGTTCTGGAAAAACCTGTTTCATCAACTCCATCAGATCCACCATGTACAAGCGGATTGTTCGTCTGCCCAACGTCGGCACTGCAGTTCATGGGTTCACCAAGAAGGTTGTGGAAATTTACAATACAATACAATATTTACAATACAAGTGTTGTATTTCTAAAAATACAAATTTAAAATGAATAAATATTTAAAGAAATAAGCATGAAGTAATATGCATGTAATATGTAATATGCATGTACAGTATACAGGAGACCATAATGTTTTTAATATCATAAA